>NC_088691.1:84270563-84470563 GCF_028017835.1 Emys orbicularis | reverse complement strand
GTGATGTGTTTGAGGCACTGGTGGGGGGTGGATGCTACTAACTAAACCAAAACCAAAGGCACATGGCTGGGGTCAGAACAAAACCATGTGGCTTTTAAATGCATGTGGGGCTTTTGAAAAGTGTATGGCTGCAAACTTGGTTTGGTGTGTTTTATAAAGCTGCTGGTGTGTGTGTGTGTGTGTGTGTGAGGGCCTGTGCAAGGCATAGGTTTTTGTTTTGTTTGTTTGTTTTTTTAAAGTACTTGGCACAGGGTTTTTTTTTTTTTACTGTGTATAATGTGATGGGTTTGAGGCACTGGTGGGGGGTGGATGCTACTAACTAAACCAAAACCAAAGGCACATGGCTGGAGTCAGAACATGCATGTGGGTTTTAAACTAACAAGGGTTTCTCTGCAAAATGGATTTTAAAAGCAGTTTTGGTTTTTTATTCTGCAAAATGAGATGTATTTAAAAAACGTGTTTGTTGTACAGCCTGAAATGGATTATTTTGTTGGAAAGCTATGCCTTTTTTTAAATAGAAAAGCACCCTAATGAAGTAAGTGTGATGTATGTTTACAAGACGGTTTCATGAGTTTTATAATAATGTTGTTGTTTGCTCCACAGTACAGTCAAAACATGAGAGATCCTTAGACCAGAGGGAAAACAAGCTGAAAAGAAAAAGGAAAGAGACCGCTGAAAAGGAAAATTCACCAGCATCAGTGACTGATGGATGGATGAAGCCCTGTAAATATATTTTGCTTATTGGTTTGGCTGTTCTATGAGGTTTTGTATTTTAAGTAAATACATAGGTGTGGGTGAGAGAGGTGGTAAAGTTCAGTTTTTGTAAAATGTTGTTTTTCCCCCGTCATAGGCCTGGGCAACTTTTCTGACAATGCTGTAGTCAGAGATACAAGGACATCTCCTCCAGAACTGCCAACGAACCAGGAATCTGCTTTGAGACCTTTAACAACGCAAAACAGCGCAAGAGTGCAGCTGAAACATCCGGGCGGTCCAAACCTCATATACGTCAAACCCAAGGACAAAACAAAAGACTCTGGTAAAAAACAACCATGCCACCACAACTCCAGTTCCTCAGTGGCCACCACCACACCAAGCCCTGAGGAAACTGTGAGCGAAAACACCCACATTCACAAACCCAGAGCACGCACTCTAGGGGTTCTGAATGTGCGCAAACCCGGAGCATGTGCTCTAGGGGCTGCGTTTAAAAAACCAAGGACTAAAAGCTTCTGCGATGCTGAGGTATTGCAATCACACAACCAGCACTCCAGTTCCTCAGCGGCCACCACCACCACACCAAGCCCTGAGGAAACTGTGAGCGAAAACACCCACATTCACAAACCCGGAGCATGCGCTCTAGGGGTTGTGAATAAAAAACCAAGAACTGACAAACCATTCTCCCAAAACCATAAGCTTGTCCCAGCTCCCCCATATTCTAGTAGTTGGGAAGGGCTTGAGGCTTCCCTCAGAAAAGTGGTGGAGGATATATCCTCGGGTAGGCTAAAAGAACAGGATTCTAGAAAGAAATGGGAAAAATATGATGTTTGGTTCACAGCCATGCTGAAAAACATAAGGGATGGAAAGGGTGGCTCTGAGCAGGCACGACTAGTCGTGAAAAGGGGCCTGGGTAAAAGGGGCACCCTCCAGGGTACACATCAGCTCATGTGTAAACAAAAGGGGGGACAGCGCTTGGGGGATAAACAGATGGCTGCCAAAAAGTTCCAGGCCCGGGTTGTTGTAAAAATGTTAAAAAGGGCTAAAGAGGTAATGAGGGGAAAAAAACAAAAACAAAAAGAGATGCCCCCTACTGGAGGCTCTCAAACTGGCTTGTCTGAAAGTGGGGAGGCGGAATCAGACTCTGGTTTAGCAAATTCCCCAGAGGGCTCTCTAGACGGGTCCTGTTCTACTCCCAATGACCCTCATGGAGGCGCCTCAGAGTCTGACTCTCAATTAGCATCTGATGTAGAAGATGCCGCTAATGATCCCGTAGAGGAACTCCCAAGTAACCCCGAAAATGCCGAGGTGTATATGGAGAGAGTGAGAAGTTGGCAACGTGAAGTATCCAGATTTGGGGGGTCAGTGTATTGTGAGGAATTTCGTTTTGTTAATCTTGAGCAAATAAATTCAGCTCAGCAGGTTGTTGAAGCCATACACCGGGGAATACAGTCAGTGCTCGATGACATTAGTGGTAGGGTAGGCCCTGATGATTATGTTCAGTTACGTTTAGAGAGCCGTAATTTAACTAACTCTTTGTTTTCGGTCAAAAGAACTAGGGGTGAGCTGTCTGCTGAGGATTTCTTAAATCAGACCTCAAAACTGCTACAGAGCAATAGAGAGTTGCATCTCGATGGGACGTTGCGCCTTGTGGTGACAGTTGTAAAAAACAGGGGTGGGGGCGCTCGTAGAGTTTTAAACACTATCCTTAATAGTCAAATTATTCATAAAAAGAGACAGTGTTTAGTAGACCTGACTTACACCGGTACCAATTTGTGTTTTGCGGGTGGGCTCTTGGCCGTTATGTCCGATCGTAAACCTACGGACGCGGAATTGTTAGCGGAGGCGAGAAAGTTACATGAGAAACTGGGGTGGTCAGATCAAAAAAAGGTTATGCTTAGCGACGTAGCAATGTTTGAACAGCATTTAGGAGTTAACATACAGGTGGTGCTGTATACGGCGAAAGGCGGCTGGGGCTTTTTTAAAACTGGGGGCACAGTGTACCCTAAGACTTATTTTATCCTGTTGCACGATGAGCATTACTATGGGGTTCTGGATGTAAAAAAGTTGTTCGGAGCGAAAAATTATTGTGAGTTTTGCCACATGGTGTACAGCCACGACCACTCTTGCAGGTATCATTGCCGCCTCTGCTTGAGCGTAACGTGCTCAGACAGCGTGGGTGAGCAGCAGCGGTGTCCTAGCTGTAGACTGTATTGTCGGTCCAAAGAGTGTTTAGACAGACATATCGACTGTGCATCAAAAAACCAAGTTGAATGCCTGTCTAAAACTTTGTGTGAGAAGTGTCAGTCTTACGTGGACAAGCGGCATAGGTGTAAAGGGAGACGGTGTAAGCAGTGTCAGGGTTTGGTCGTTGGTGATGTAGACGGTCACCTCTGTTTTATGGACAGTCTTAAAAAGCCCGAATCTTCAGAAAAGTATATTTTTTATGATTTTGAATGCACGCAGGAGACCGGGGTGCACACTCCCAATTACATTTTTGCTATGTCCCTAAAGCCAGAAAAATCCTGGGAATTTAAGGGCGATGAGTGTCTATGTGTTTGTGAAGACCTTTATTGGCAAAGCGTTTCGGGACTACACGTTCCTAGCACACAACTCTAAAGGTTATGATGCATACTTTATCGTTAGACAGTTACTCAAGGAAAAGATGGGCCTAGAACTGATCACTCAAGGTAGTAAACTAATGTGTGTGGAAGTTAAGGCCCTGGGCATTCGTTTTATAGACTCTTTAAACTTCTTGCCCATGAAGCTTAGCAAGCTACCGCAGGCGATGGGGTTTGAAGGGTGCAAAGGGTATTTTCCACACTTTTTTAACACGTTAGAAAATCAAAATTACGTGGGGCCTATGCCCGGTATGGAGCACTATGGTGTAGAAAGCATGATGCCCAGAGAAAAAGCAGAGTTTCTCGACTGGTATCGGGCCCACGTAATTTTGATTTTCTAACGTGTTAAAAAAGTGTGGAAAATACCCTTTGCACCCTTCAAACCCCATCGCCTGCGGTAGCTTGCTAAGCTTCATGGGCAAGAAGTTTAAAGAGTCTATAAAACGAATGCCCAGGGCCTTAACTTCCACACACATTAGTTTACTACCTTGAGTGATCAGTTCTAGGCCCATCTTTTCCTTGAGTAACTGTCTAACGATAAAGTATGCATCATAACCTTTAGAGTTGTGTGCTAGGAACGTGTAGTCCCGAAACGCTTTGCCAATAAAGGTCTTCACAAACACATAAAGACACTCATCGCCCTTAAATTCCCAGGATTTTTCTGGCTTTAGGGACATAGCAAAAATGTAATTGGGAGTGTGCACCCCGGTCTCCTGCGTGCATTCAAAATCATAAAAAATATACTTTTCTGAAGATTCGGGCTTTTTAAGACTGTCCATAAAACAGAGGTGACCGTCTACATCACCAACGACCAAACCCTGACACTGCTTACACCGTCTCCCTTTACACCTATGCCGCTTGTCCACGTAAGACTGACACTTCTCACACAAAGTTTTAGACAGGCATTCAACTTGGTTTTTTGATGCACAGTCGATATGTCTGTCTAAACACTCTTTGGACCGACAATACAGTCTACAGCTAGGACACCGCTGCTGCTCACCCACGCTGTCTGAGCACGTTACGCTCAAGCAGAGGCGGCAATGATACCTGCAAGAGTGGTCGTGGCTGTACACCATGTGGCAAAACTCACAATAATTTTTCGCTCCGAACAACTTTTTTACATCCAGAACCCCATAGTAATGCTCATCGTGCAACAGGATAAAATAAGTCTTAGGGTACACTGTGCCCCCAGTTTTAAAAAAGCCCCAGCCGCCTTTCGCCGTATACAGCACCACCTGTATGTTAACTCCTAAATGCTGTTCAAACATTGCTACGTCGCTAAGCATAACCTTTTTTTGATCTGACCACCCCAGTTTCTCATGTAACTTTCTCGCCTCCGCTAACAATTCCGCGTCCGTAGGTTTACGATCGGACATAACGGCCAAGAGCCCACCCGCAAAACACAAATTGGTACCGGTGTAAGTCAGGTCTACTAAACACTGTCTCTTTTTATGAATAATTTGACTATTAAGGATAGTGTTTAAAACTCTACGAGCGCCCCCACCCCTGTTTTTTACAACTGTCACCACAAGGCGCAACGTCCCATCGAGATGCAACTCTCTATTGCTCTGTAGCAGTTTTGAGGTCTGATTTAAGAAATCCTCAGCAGACAGCTCACCCCTAGTTCTTTTGACCGAAAACAAAGAGTTAGTTAAATTACGGCTCTCTAAACGTAACTGAACATAATCATCAGGGCCTACCCTACCACTAATGTCATCGAGCACTGACTGTATTCCCCGGTGTATGGCTTCAACAACCTGCTGAGCTGAATTTATTTGCTCAAGATTAACAAAACGAAATTCCTCACAATACACTGACCCCCCAAATCTGGATACTTCACGTTGCCAACTTCTCACTCTCTCCATATACACCTCGGCATTTTCGGGGTTACTTGGGAGTTCCTCTACGGGATCATTAGCGGCATCTTCTACATCAGATGCTAATTGAGAGTCAGACTCTGAGGCGCCTCCATGAGGGTCATTGGGAGTAGAACAGGACCCGTCTAGAGAGCCCTCTGGGGAATTTGCTAAACCAGAGTCTGATTCCGCCTCCCCACTTTCAGACAAGCCAGTTTGAGAGCCTCCAGTAGGGGGCATCTCTTTTTGTTTTTGTTTTTTTCCCCTCATTACCTCTTTAGCCCTTTTTAACATTTTTACAACAACCCGGGCCTGGAACTTTTTGGCAGCCATCTGTTTATCCCCCAAGCGCTGTCCCCCCTTTTGTTTACACATGAGCTGATGTGTACCCTGGAGGGTGCCCCTTTTACCCAGGCCCCTTTTCACGACTAGTCGTGCCTGCTCAGAGCCACCCTTTCCATCCCTTATGTTTTTCAGCATGGCTGTGAACCAAACATCATATTTTTCCCATTTCTTTCTAGAATCCTGTTCTTTTAGCCTACCCGAGGATATATCCTCCACCACTTTTCTGAGGGAAGCCTCAAGCCCTTCCCAACTACTAGAATATGGGGGAGCTGGGACAAGCTTATGGTTTTGGGAGAATGGTTTGTCAGTTCTTGGTTTTTTATTCACAACCCCTAGAGCGCATGCTCCGGGTTTGTGAATGTGGGTGTTTTCGCTCACAGTTTCCTCAGGGCTTGGTGTGGTGGTGGTGGCCGCTGAGGAACTGGAGTGCTGGTTGTGTGATTGCAATACCTCAGCATCGCAGAAGCTTTTAGTCCTTGGTTTTTTAAACGCAGCCCCTAGAGCACATGCTCCGGGTTTGCGCACATTCAGAACCCCTAGAGTGCGTGCTCTGGGTTTGTGAATGTGGGTGTTTTCGCTCACAGTTTCCTCAGGGCTTGGTGTGGTGGTGGCCACTGAGGAACTGGAGTTGTGGTGGCATGGTTGTTTTTTACCAGAGTCTTTTGTTTTGTCCTTGGGTTTGACGTATATGAGGTTTGGACCGCCCGGATGTTTCAGCTGCACTCTTGCGCTGTTTTGCGTTGTTAAAGGTCTCAAAGCAGATTCCTGGTTCGTTGGCAGTTCTGGAGGAGATGTCCTTGTATCTCTGACTACAGCATTGTCAGAAAAGTTGCCCAGGCCTATGACGGGGGAAAAACAACATTTTACAAAAACTGAACTTTACCACCTCTCTCACCCACACCTATGTATTTACTTAAAATACAAAACCTCATAGAACAGCCAAACCAATAAGCAAAATATATTTACAGGGCTTCATCCATCCATCAGTCACTGATGCTGGTGAATTTTCCTTTTCAGCGGTCTCTTTCCTTTTTCTTTTCAGCTTGTTTTCCCTCTGGTCTAAGGATCTCTCATGTTTTGACTGTACTGTGGAGCAAACAACAACATTATTATAAAACTCATGAAACCGTCTTGTAAACATACATCACACTTACTTCATTAGGGTGCTTTTCTATTTAAAAAAAGGCATAGCTTTACAACAAAATAATCCATTTCAGGCTGTACAACAAACACGTTTTTTAAATACATCTCATTTTGCAGAATAAAAAACCAAAACTGCTTTTAAAATCCATTTTGCAGAGAAACCCTTGTTAGTTTAAAACCCACATGCATGTTCTGACTCCAGCCATGTGCCTTTGGTTTTGGTTTAGTTAGTAGCATCCACCCCCCACCAGTGCCTCAAACCCATCACATTATACACAGTAAAAAAAAAAAAACCCTGTGCCAAGTACTTTAAAAAAACAAACAAACAAAACAAAAACCTATGCCTTGCACAGGCCCTCACACACACACACACACACACCAGCAGCTTTATAAAACACACCAAACCAAGTTTGCAGCCATACACTTTTCAAAAGCCCCACATGCATTTAAAAGCCACATGGTTTTGTTCTGACCCCAGCCATGTGCCTTTGGTTTTGGTTTAGTTAGTAGCATCCACCCCCCACCAGTGCCTCAAACACATCACATTATACACAGTAAAAAAAAAAAACCCCTGTGCCAAGTACTTTTAAAAAAAACCAAAACAAAACAAAAGCCTATGCCTTGCACAGGCCCTCACACACACACACACACACACACACACACACACACACACACACACACACACACACACCAGCAGCTTTATAAAACACACCAAACCAAGTTTGCAGCCATACACTTTTCAAAAGCCCCACATGCATTTAAAAGCCACATGGTTTTGTTCTGACCCCAGCCATGTGCCTTTGGTTTTGGTTTAGTTAGTAGCATCCACCCCCCACCAGTGCCTCAAACCCATCACATTATACACAGTAAAAAAAAAAAAAAAAAAAAAAAAACCCTGTGCCAAGTACTTTTAAAAAAAAAAAAAAACAAAACAAAAGCCTATGCCTTGCACAGGCCCTCACACACACACACACACACCAGCAGCTTTATAAAACACACCAAACCAAGTTTGCAGCCATACACTTTTCAAAAGCCCCACATGCATTTAAAAGCCACATGGTTTTGTTCTGACCCCAGCCATGTGCCTTTGGTTTTGGTTTAGTTAGTAGCATCCACCCCCCCCCCCCCACCAGTGCCTCAAACCCATCACATTATACACAGTAAAAAAAAAAAACCCCTGTGCCAAGTACTTTTAAAAAAAACAAAACAAAACAAAAGCCTATGCCTTGCACAGGCCCTCACACACACACACACACCAGCAGCTTTATAAAACACACCAAACCAAGTTTGCAGCCATACACTTTTCAAAAGCCCCACATGCATTTAAAAGCCACATGGTTTTGTTCTGACCCCAGCCATGTGCCTTTGGTTTTGGTTTAGTTAGTAGCATCCACCCCCCACCAGTGCCTCAAACCCATCACATTATACACAGTAAAAAAAAAAAAACCCTGTGCCAAGTACTTTTAAAAAAAAAGCCTATGCCTTGCACAGGCCCTCACACACACACACACACACACACACACCAGCAGCTTTATAAAACACACCAAACCAAGTTTGCAGCCATACACTTTTCAAAAGCCCCACATGCATTTAAAAGCCACATGGTTTTGTTCTGACCCCAGCCATGTGCCTTTGGTTTTGGTTTAGTTAGTAGCATCCACCCCCACCAGTGCCTCAAACCCATCACATTATACACAGTGGAAAAAAAAGTTACCTTTCACTATGGGATAAAGTGTTGCAGGCACATGGTTGTTCTGTTCCCCCTCATGTGTGCTTGAGCCTTCAGGTTCAAGAACAAGCAAAAATGTTAGTTAGTATTACCACCAAATCCCTATGCAGCCTGTGTAATACTTTTTTTTTAATTCAACAGTATTAAGCACAACTATAGTTAAAATGGTTTTTTTTTTTTTTTTTACCTTGGCCTGGTGGTGAAATGCAGTTTAAAGTTACTGGTTCCATGCTAACAGATCACACTGCAATAAACATAGGCACCATTATTTACTAAAACAGCATGGGCAAAGAGTGGCCTTATATAATATATAGTTTCAGAGTTAAAGACAGCAAGTCTTACCTCTTTTTGCAGTCCAGCAGCTATCCAAGAAAGTTTTCTGTTGAAAAAGGACAAACTGCTGCATACCTGAGGTTTTTATACCCTCTTAGCCCATTGTTTCAAACAAAACTTCAACATAGTTGCTAACAGGTTAATTTAATCACCCCACCCATAGCATTCCTTTTTGTGAGCTGGGATAGTGAAACCATTTTGTCTGGGTGTGTGTGGTTAAAACCCCATTCAGTTCAACAGACTAAGGCTAGCTCAGTGGTTTAAGCATTGGCTTGCTAAGCCCAGGGTTGTGAGTTCAAGCCTTGAGAGGGCCACTTAGGGCTCTGGGGCAAAATCAATATTTGGCCCTGCTAGTAAAGGCAGCTCTATGAGATAAATATATCTCTCTATTGTACTCAGACACATGTCTGAACTAGCCTTGGTTCTTTTATTGTAAGCACATTTTTAGGATTTTTTCCCCTTCCCCACCACAACATACATTTCAGCTTTTTTGCTATACACACACACACACACACACACACAAAAAACACAAGAGCTAATTCTCACAAACAATTTATTTTATTTAAAAAACATACAGCTTCTTGAAAACAAAACCAAGATGCTTCATTAAAACTTTTTTAGCTCACTTAAAGGCCAAAGGCCTTCTAACAAAACACAATCGTCACAAACCCCCTCCCCCCTTTTAAAAATTTACAGCTACCAAGTTTTATATCGCATGTTTGTCCCCTCACCATTCTCTAACTTAATCCTTTTAGATTTCTTACAAATAGTTTTTTTCTTAAGCAGGGTTCTGTAACTCTTTGTGCGGACTAGACGGTCAATATAATGCTCTAAGCAGGCATCTTCCGGTTTGGTCATTTTCCTTAGAACACGGTCAGGGTCTGCACTGAATTGCACAGCATTTATCAAGGTCACCCCTTGCGCTAAATGTTCTTGGGTTAGGCACAGACATTGCATACCATAGCCTATGGCAACAACAGTGTTTAATAAGCTTTCCAAACACAGCTCAGCACACAGGCCCCGGAGCTTGCAGTTTATATCCACTGAAGTCCAAGTCACACAATCATGGTGCCTTTGGCCTGGCGCATCTATGACACAGCCCTCACAATCTTCAAAAAGCTTTTCCCTAAGGCAGTGTTTAAGGATAGCATAAACAGCAACGCGTACAATAGTCCGCATGACTTTTTTACGCTCACGATGTGGCACTGGCTCAGTTAGTTCTATGCCAAGCCGCCTCCTAAACTCCTCATAGCCATCATCCTCAGAGTCCTCTTCAACAACTCGTATTGGCGTTGAGCAAAAACATGGTGGGCCCAGTTCATCTTCGCTGCTTGATGCATCGCTGTCCGGGTCCTCTAGAAAGGCATCGTCGAGCTGTTGAGAAAATTTTCAGAAAAGAAAACGTGTCAGCACCCCTCACTGCTTGTTTTTTAATTTACGCAACCCCCGGTTCCTAACCCATTACCCACCCCTCCTCGACCGCCGCTTCTTAAGCATTCATTTACCTGAGCGCCGTCTTTTCCGTTCGCCTTGTCCGCCGGTGACTCCCCCGAGCCGCGATCGCCTTCCACCTCTGAGGGGGTGGACAAAGAGAGGCCGTCACGTTCATCGGGCTGTCTCACGAGGGTTTCGGGGTCAGGTTCCGGCGTATCCAGCAACGGCTGGGCCAAAGGCTCCCCTCGGTCGCTCCCTCCTCCTCCTCGGAACTGTCGCTGATGTAGCGCTTTCTCCGCGGACGGTCAAAGACCCTCGGGGCTAAAACAAAGTCCGAAGTTCTCACGGGGGTGGTGAAGGAGTCCATGTTTCCTCTCAGCAGCCTTTCCGCGCTTTCGAAAACACGTGTCCTTGGTAAGAGATGGCCGCCTCCTCTGTCTGGCGCTGGGATTTATGGGGTAATGGTGCTGCACTCTGATTGGCGGAGGGCCTTGGGAGGCGTTCTTAGTGGGGTCACACGACTCCCTTCCGGAGGGGTCACCCCAACCCAGAAGTCACCCTGGTTGGTCAAAATCTCCTCTCGGGGAGGTCCTGTCGGGACGAAACCCCTCCTGATTGGTAGAGGGTGGTGGGGGGAGTTCTTAGAGGGGTCACACGACCCACTTCCGGACGGGTCACCCCCGCCCCAGAAGTCACCCTGATTGGTCAAAATCTCCTCTCGGGGCGGTCCTTTCGGCACAAAACCCCTCCTGATTGGTAGAGGGTGGTGGGGGGAGTTCTTAGAGGGGTCACACGACCCACTTCCGGATGGGTCACCCCGCCCCGGAAGTCACCCTGATTGGTCAAAATCTCCTCTCGGGGCGGTCCTATCGGGACGAAACCCCTCCTGATTGGTAGAGGGTGGTGGGGGGAGTTCTTAGAGGGGTCACATGACACACCTTGCTTCCGGTCAGGTGGCACCTTGACCCCGGAAGTAATACCCCCACGGGGTGGGACTTCCGGTGACAGGTGGGAGGGACCAAGGGGTCAAGGGGCGGGGTTTAAGGGGTCAAGGGGCGGGGTTAGGGTTTGATTGATGGTAGGGCCCTTATACTACTTGCCTGGAATGAGAGAGTTAGCTTTATCTGAATAATGTTAAGACTTCTTAAATTACAATATGTATGTACAGTAGAAAAGTGTATACTGATGACTCAATTAATGCAATGAGCACATGTACACTGTTGTTGTTTGAAGAAGCGCATGGTGATATAGGCCATATAAAAAAAAAAAGAGTAAGATTGCGTGATCACTCAGTATTTAGGTTACTTTGCCAGAAAACATAAACATGAGTGGTCATCTTGCCAAAGAGGTCAATAAGCATTGATGCTGCTGCTGAAGTCTTAATACCCAAGAAAAAACAATGTAATGCTGCTTTCTTCCTCTATTCACAGCCATAAGTGCCAACTCCATGGGTGCTCCAGCCCTGGAGCACCCATGGAAAAAAATTAGCGGGTGCTTAGCATCCACTGGCAGCTCTGCTGATCAACTATTCCCCCTCCCTCCCAGTGCCTCCTGCAAGCCATGGAACAGCTTCTCAGAGGTGTGCAGGAGCCGCTGGGAGGGAGGGGGAGGAGTGGGGATGGGTCATGCTCAGGGGAGGGGCAGGAAAAGGGCGGGTTGGGGGCAAGAAGAGGTGGGGCAGAGGTGGGGGCTTGGAGGAAGGGATGCAGTGGGGGTGGGCCTGGGGCAGAGGGGGGGGGGTCAAGCACCCCCCCTGGTAGAAAGGAAGTTGGCGCCTATGCTCCCAACATATGCATAATGTTTCCACCAATAGTGTATGTAGTGCAGGAAGTGGAGGTAGGAAGGCAGGAGAAGAAAGCTTGATAAACTTTACAGTTGTTAATTACTGACACTGTTCTCCAATAAACATCAATGGACCAAAAGCACTGACTAGGCCTGCCAGCCCCCGCTAATGCAGCTCAGCAAGTGTTAAAAACATGCTGCTCAGTAGAATGCATCTTGCCAGACTGACCTAGCTCTCCAAAAGAACCAGTAAGTCATTATCTCATCCCATTCAAAGGAACAGGTCAGATACAGCAGTAACAGCTGTTTTTTCCTTCTGAATTGAGGGGTGAGCACACTGTACCCAAATTGAGAAGAAAACTACTTTCTTCACAGTGTCTGGAGCATGTAGGATCACTGTCCCATTTTGGTGTGTAGCCTAATATAGTCAGAGCATGCATCTTACAGTGAAAACATTAATCAGGCGCTGCAGCTTTTCTAATTTTTACTGCTGGCTCTATTACACTCTTGTGATTGAAGCACTAAGCCGCCTCTAGCCAAATCAGACACCGAAACAAGATTCACGCTTTATCACTTGAAATAAATCTTCTGAAATAGACTTCCCACTCAGGAGAATGTCCTCATATGCAACAATTGTTTATATGATTGAAGCTGTGTCATCAACTATAGTATTAAGCAGAGAAAATGGATCCTCAAAAGTACATCACTTCTCAGCTCATGCAATAGAAATGCCATCACAATCTGCTCCCACTTTGAAACATTTAAGGCACTATCAGCTAACAGGGAATCTAAGCTTAACACAGGATATTACTCATACAAGACAGCTAGCGTTGCCAACTTTCTAATCGCACAAAACTGAACAGCCCTGCCCCACCCCTTCCCTGAGGCCCCGCCCTTGCCCCACCCCTTCTCCAAGGCCCCGGCCCCACTTGCTCCATCCTCCCTCCCTCAGTTGCTCACTCTCCCCCACCCTCACTCACTTTTACCAGGCTACGGCAGGGGGTTAAGGTGCGGGAGGGGGATGAGGGCTCTGGCTGGGGATGCGGGCTCTGGGGTGGGGCCGGGAATGAGAAGTTTGGGGTGTGAGAGAGGGCTCCAGGCTGGAGCAGGGGGTTTGGTGTGGTCTCTGAGTGCGGCCAGAAATGAGTGGTTTAGGGTGCGGGAGAGGGCTCCAGGCTGGGGCAGGGGGTTGGGGTGTGTGGGGAGATGAGGACTCCAGCTGGGGATGCAGGCTCTGGGGTGGGGCTGGGGCTGAGGGGTTTGGAGTGCAAGAGGGGGTGCGGGCTCCGGCAGGGGGTTTGGGTGCAGGAGGGGACTCCGGGCTGGTGCAGGGGGATGGGGTGAGGGGTCCCAGCGGCACTTACCGCGGCTCCCAGGAAGCAGCCACCAGGTCCCTGCAGCCCCTAGATGCAGGGGAGGCTCCATACACTGCCCTCGTGCCCAGAGACTCCACCCCCGCAGCTCCCATTGGTTGTGGTTCTCAGCCAATGGGAGCTGCGGAGCCGGCCCTCGGAGCGGAGGAAGCGTGTGGGAACCTCCCTGGCCACCCATGCATCTAGGGGCTGCAGGGACCTGGCGGCTGCTTCCAGGAGCAGCACAGAGCTAGTGCAGGCAGGGAGCCTGCCTTAGCCCTGGGCCCTCGCTGCGCCACTGACCGGACTTTTAACAGCCCGGTCGAGGGTGCCAACTGGAGCCACTAGGCTCCCTTTTCGACCAGGTGTTCCGGTCAAAAACCGGACACCTGGCAACCCTAAAGACAGCCAATGTTATCAGCAGATTTAAGATCTTATACTTCAGGTACTGCTTGAAGAGTAACCTGTCTAGAATGTTCCCCCTCACGCAGCACAAGATATCCTAAGTGTTCCAAAATCATTATCATCCCTTGTAATTAATTATCTCAGAAAGGTATGCTGAAGCATAGAGGCAGATTTCTGTAGAGGAGGGCAATCTATGTAGGCTGTTTGGTGAGTGAGATTTGGGGAAGTAACTCAGGGTATTTAAGATGAACCAAATGAAAAGTAATGGCCCAGAAAGCAAGGCCTCCGTCAAAGTGAGATACACCAGAACTGATGAAGACCTGAAGAGTTCTGTGTGGCTCAAACGCTTGTCTCTCTCACCAACAGAAGTTGGTCCAATAAAAGATATCATCTCACACACCTTGTCTTTCTAATATACCTGTTAGTTATCTGCCACCTGGAAATGCTAAGATAGCTAATAGATAAGCCCAGGTGCGAGCAGTTGTCTCTGCATATTTTTAGTCTACAGTGGCTCTGTGCATTTGTGTAAATATTTCCTATGTTATATGCTGAACTACTAACCAACCAGTTTTTATTAGGGTCTTAATCTTTATGTATAGTGCAATTTCCACCAAACTGTCTTGTTTACCATCAGCATGAAATACTGCTTCTCCACACAGATAGTAATGAAGCCACTCACTCATTCTGATAACTGTAGCCACGTAGGCACCCTAAGGACCCGACCCAACCCACCACTCATTAATGTCAATCAAGGCTGTGCTTATTAGAAACAGTAAACACATCTTATGCCTCGCTCTTTGTCCCCAGCTTTACATTTCCTGCTTCTCTTGTTCAAATTGGATGATAGTATCTAGGTACATGTAAGAAATACTTCATACTCTGCATCTGACAACTGTTTATCCATAGGTATCAGTGCAGCTGCAAACAATTTTAAAGAGATGCTGAAACAGGAAAACAGTCCTGCCGAATGGAAAAACCTTATGGCACTATCACTGCACTGCATCTGTTCTGAGTGATGCTGTTCATAATCTGCTTCCAAGACAACATCCTGCAAAGTAGACAATAATGCTTTGCATTTATATAGCACATCTAATCAGAAGGACTTGCCAGTTCATTACAAACAGCTTCCACACTCCTGGGAAGTAGGTTTGCATATCACTTTACAAGCTGACAGAATAAGGCCACATAGCAAATCTGTCACAGGTCACATAGCAATAGACTGCAACTCTTAAGTAAACATCAAGTCCTGTTCTCTGATCATTAGACCACACTATCTAAGGCACTTGGTTACACCAATGCTAGACTCCTTTATCCAATACTCTCGGCAATTCATCGCTAATTGATAAATCAATCTGGGATGGAGACAGTACCATTTTAGGTATACCAGATGCCCAATATCTCAAAACCTACCTAAAATGCAGTTTGTTAGTCAAATTAATCTTATTCTTGACTGGAAAAACTGAAATTGGAAAATTTAAAATCCCATGTAATATAATTGCCAAAAGAATGAATAGCAAAAGCAGAAGATTAAATGTCATATGGTAAGTAAAAGCAGTTTGATAATGGCAAAGAGTGTTCTGGACTCTTATTTAAAAAGATTGTTTCTATGGTACCTGAGTATGTGAAGCGGAAGCATTTACAAAGTGAACAATTTCATCAACTGCAAAAGCTGTTTATTCCAACTACACACTAGGTACTGCAGGCCACGATTGGTATTGTGCAATGGAATAAGAGTTTTACCCCAACCAAAGCCCCTTCAAAGTAGAAATGTTAGTTTGAAGATATGAAATGGATTGTCACTATTGCCATCTTTTCATAGTGCTGTCTCCAAATAAAGAGGTGTTTTTAGGGGGACTCAAGCAAAACTCTAGTTGAACTGGTTCTCACTCAGATCTGAATAGGAGACAATTAAGCTTTTACTTTTATGTAGTCAGTAGTTTGCAGGAGTCAGCTCTGTAGGATTTTGCAATGACACCGATATCTAGTATTTAGACTGGATGGCACAGTGAACTACAATTCACTCAATCCTCTTTGTATAGTGTTTTAGCGTAGCTATGCCATTCCCAGTGACTGGATATTACTATCACTGTGTAGGACCATGGTGGGTTATTGGCTTTCCCCATTTGTCATAATATACAAATGGAACAGTCAACCACAGCTAATAATCTTTCACATACCTTAATAGTGTGATTTGGGATTAGTTGTTTCCTTCTGTCATATCAGCATCTTACAAAGGGTATATTAACATGAGTAGACAATGAAAAAGTGCATGTTATTCTCCAGCATATTCAATTAGAGCTAGATTGTAAATTAATTGAGGCAGAGATCTGGTGTTTGGTAAAACACTTTCCAGATGTACAGTGCCCCATAAATAGAACACTTAGTTAAATGTTTAATTGTCACCTTTGAAACAATTAACACATCAGTTTAATCCCAAAACAATTTGAAATGTCCAACGTGCAGGATATAGAATAGGTGATTACAGCAGACATGCAGATAGGCCCTTAACTTTTGCTGCACTGTTAGGGACCACTATAATATGGAACCATACTAATTTGCCATGTGGAACATCTTAACTACGTGTCTGTCTCATAGGTGAAATAATCTCATTTTCACTACACTGAATCCATAGTTAATCATTTAATAGTCATTAATATAATTGTTCAGTCTACTGTGGACTCTTTATAATCTGTGTATAATTTAACATGCCATATAAAAAGCTGGCCATAGATTAGTCTCAAAGGCAAATTACAGCAGTATTCAGCTGCCTTTTTAATATCTTGGCTACAGTTAAATGAATCCTACAGCTATCATGGAAAGTAACAGGTTTAGGAGGAAACATACACATCTAATCCACCTATCTAATTTTTCTATATAAAAAAATAAATGTAATTGCCAATTGTAGGACATTCTGTTCAATGAAAAATAAACCATGTGGACTTTTTCTTCCATTAATAGCAACAAATGACAGTTACTAAATAGCACAAAAGGTATACAAAATGTTTTGATTAATGAAGCTAGGATTTAGCTACTCAGCAGTTTATGCTAAATTCCTACTGCCATTAAATGTTCAGATTATTTCTA
Organism: Emys orbicularis; assembly: GCF_028017835.1. Lineage (NCBI taxonomy): Eukaryota > Metazoa > Chordata > Testudines > Emydidae > Emys > Emys orbicularis. The sequence goes on along the minus strand of NC_088691.1, from coordinate 84,453,768 downwards.
TTATATAATTTGAGGTGCTGCTAGAGCCTAAGCATTCAGTGGTTTCACAGTAGAAGAAATGGTGAAGATACTGAACCTTGTAAAGATATTATGAAGTAAATTTTAGCCTTTTTGTGCATTCCTACCTTTCAGTATTAGGTTCTAAAATCCATCATGCACAAGCCTCAAACAACAAAGTGTCCTGGTTTATCATGTCTAAGGGGCTCACTTTTATTGAAGACATTTTTAGACTGAGAAATTGCTTTGGGGGGGGGGGGGGGGGAGAGGGCAAGTTTCCCTACTTTTCACACCCAGGACCGGGTTTCATTTAAAGCTACACAGTTCTTTAAACATTTCTTTGGAGCTGACCCTGAATTTTCAAATATATTTATATTTGCACAATGGGACCCAAATCCAAATTGGAGCCTTAAGGAATTTCTAAAATATTTCAGGCAGGTTGGTCTTCACAGGGGCCTAAAGTAGTTAGACATCCAACGCCCATTGACTTTCAATATGATTTAAGCACCTAACTCCCTTAGGCACTTTTGAAAATCTTATCCTTCAAAAAAACCAAAAACAACCCAAAATATTTCCCAATATAAAAACAATGGGACCCCATCTGTACATTTCTTCTCCTTCCTCATAATCACCACATCACAATACCAGATGTTTTCCATTTATTTTGGTCTTTAAATAAATTAAATAAACTGACTACTAACAGGGAAAATAAGCATGTCTCAAAATTTAAGACATTTTAATATCCTCATGATTTTACTACATTAATATTAGTAAAGTTTAGAAATTTGGGGTGGTAAGTGGCTGTGACACTTTATTTCCCTGTAATTTCTCTAACTTTCCTATCCCTGAGGATGAAACCTATTACTTGGAGTCTGGGATTGAAAGGGTGTATTTTTAACTCAAGTGAAGGTCTGTACGATTAAATGACTTAAGTTGCCTTCTAAGAAAGCAGACTGATCTGCATTTACTGGGATCCTTGTAACTGTCAGAGAACAGAGCCTGACTGGCCCAGTTGTGGGTGAGAAAGAAAGGGGTGGTACAAGGTGGTGGGTGTAGGGAGATGTAGTTGAGAATTTTAATACCTACAGTTATACTCTGAAGTTACTTGTAGTGTCGGGGAAAAAAAAGGTGATAAACCCCCTCTGGCAGAGGAACTCTCAGGCCTTTGCTGCTGTGGGGAGCTTTGCCTCTGTGAAATATTTTAGCTACTTAACTCAAAACTGAATATCATACAAGAGTCCATGCTCACTGGAGACTAGCTAGAAATACTACACAATTTACCACCCAGGAAAAACTTATGAATAGTGCAATGGATTAGGGCTGTACTGAACTTAACTTTTGGATGCAGTGAAACATATGGAGATGTTGTTATTCAGACAAAAATTTAAGTGGAGAAAGCAGTAAATGGTTTACATTTGAGTGTAATAAAAATCAACAGCAATACTATAGTCACTTAACCTCAGTCACCCAAACCCCAACATTAGACATTACTTTTCCTTTTGTACTTGCAAAGTACCTTGCTATTATCATAACATAACATGATGAAGTAGTAATTCAGATGGAGCTTTTTGATTTCACCGGGATGAACAGAAATTCTCATACACTTAATAATTTAGGGATTATTTCAATTTAGTAACTGAAACCTGAGTCCCACAATGAGCTCCAGGCAGGTGTTGGCCCACACAGAGTGTGCTACAGGATCATCTAGTCTAAATCTAGTCTCAAAGGACTGTGTGAAATCTATTCAGGACCAGCATTCTAATAAGGCTCACTTCTGAGCTCTGAACTCTGCAGGACTCAGTCTCCTGCCTAGTTCCTAAACTCCACAGGAGCAGAACTTAAACTCTGAGCTCCTTCTCCCAATCCCACACCCCACCTTTATTTATTTAATAAAAACCAACCATTTTTCCCACATGCACAAGAGTGGTGTTAGCGTGATCCCCTGAGAACCTGAAGAGCTTTGATGACAACTCACTATCATGGAGCAAGCATCCTGAAGTCAAAAGTGTCATCTTTATCCCAGGCAGAACTAAAATAGTTTATTGAAGTTTGTGATACTGTTGATAGAAAATAATAGCCAATGGTGGTAGGAGAGATACTGTGACCATTTATATTAGGTTCTTAGGTTGTTCCCATATGAGTGCCTGAGGAGTTAAAATCTAATTTCTCACAAATAAATATCTGCAGATATTTAAAAGGAACTTTTAACTGAAAACTGTTGCCTAGCAACTCCACCCTACATCACATGTTGCAGCTATGATTTATACCTACAGGAGATAAACATCAGTACAACTCTGTAAATCTGAGCAGGAATAAAATTGTTGTCCACCATAACTAAGTCAACCTTCAAGAGTTTATTACAAGTTAGTCTTCCAACATGAACCCCAAAAAGCAAGCAAACTCACTTCTTAGATGGGAAAGCTATTTTCTTTCCAAATGTACTTCAATAAATGAGCTTCCAAACACTGGATCTTGTCAGGAAGAGAACCATTGACAGGATTTTTTCAGTAGAATTAACAAACTTTAATTGAATATACAGAGACACAAAACATTAAACAACTTGGTTTCATGGTCAGATAGTTGCCTAAGCTGAGTTATGACAATCTGGAAAGTACCAGAAAGCAAATTTCTAGCACTTGGTGGGACAGCAAACATTACTGTACAATATTTACAAAGATTTCAGTTAAAACAGCTTTAAAATGGTTACCTGGTAAGCTTGTTGTCCTTGTTTTTCTAGCAAAACACTGTAAGCACAAAGATAATTCACAAAAGTCCTGGTATAAATGTGACTGCTCACATGCTTGAAGTTAAGCACATGCTTAAGTAATTTGCCCAATAGAGCCAAAGTTTAACTAAATCTTCAAGGCTTGGGAAATGGTCCAATAAAATGAGTTCCAATTCCTATCAGTGACTGGAACATGAATTGCTGAGTTAATAAAAAACATTCTTGTTGCATTTCAAGCCCTGATCAAGAACACATCAGGGATATCAAAATACCTTGTTGAACAACAGCATATAAAGCTCCAGCGTATTTTACATTTAAGGGTCTAGCAAACGTTTGTGGGAGTCACGGTCTTAAAAAAAAAAAAAAAAGTCCCCAGAGTTGTTTTGAGAAGACCTCGGTAGGCAGTGCCTCAAAGATTCCGTGAAGAGAGCAGGCCTCCTGGCCACTACAGGAGACTAGAGGGGATGCTGCTTAACGTCCCCTACATACTAGAAGAAAGGGCCTGTCAACTACCCAAAAAGGTGAATTAGAGGAACAGAGACTGTTCGGCTCCCTGGACAGGTCAGAGAAGCAGAAAAGGATTGAGAAAGAGTTATTACCTAGGAACACCACTTAATCCTGAAAGGAGGTGGGAGGACTCTGAACCATCTCAGGTCAGAGCCTTAAGAGGAAGGTTTGAGGACAGAGAATTTTCCAGTTGGCTCTCTGGAGGGAAACTCCTGTGTACCCAGAGACTTATTTATTTAGCTGTGACCTGACTATGGGGTTTCTGAAGCCAAAGATTATTTCTTGGCTATTCTGTACTTCCCCTTCATTCTCAGTGCAAGTGCAACTGACCCAGCGTGGATTTGAACTCAGGACCTCCTCCACTTAGGGCCCCAATTCAAGAAAGTCTCTATTCATGATAGCACTTAAGCATCTGCTTAAGTTCCTTGAAGCCAGTAGGACTTAAATACATGTTTAAGTGCTGTGCTGAATGGGAAGGGACTTAAGCAGATGCTTAAGTCTTTTCCTGAATAGGGCCTACAAGCATGATTCTTAATTGTTTGAGTTAAAGGACAAACTCTTAGTGTTGGTTGCACCAGCTTTGAGCCAACATTTTAAATGGGTCAATGTAAGGTGGCCTGTGTATTCTGCAGTTGCTTATTATTCAAGATCACTTTTGCAATAGTTTCTCAGCATTGTGTTGTAGCTAACAAGATATAAGTGAGCAGTGCTGTGTCTTCTGTTCTCATTGCTTTGTGATAATACTGGAATGTGCTTATCAATGCTCTACTGTGGTTACTGAGCCATTCAAGTCCTGTTGCTGTAGTGCTCATTACTGGAATGTGGACACAGAACATTATTTAGTCTGAGGCACCAGAGCTGTTGCCCCACATCCATTCTTCACCTGCAAAATCAATCCTGTCAAATTATGCAATGTGAATAGCATACTGAACTGAACTGAAGGTTAGTCTGTTTGTTTAGTAGGGCAGCTTCCCAGGTGCCCCAGTGGAAGAGTCTTCACTGTTCTCTTACCTAGTTACTAATTCTTCTATTCCCTAGTCTCTCTGAAGATCTTCATTCTCTTAAAAGCTGGAAGAGAAAATAATTCTGAGGCATGAGGCTGCCCTCTATGCTTCCAGGTCTAAGGAAGCAAAGTGAGGTGAAAGCAGGTAGGGTTGGTGCCTTTACGCCAGCTATAAATGTTATTTATTGCCTCCTTACTTAGAGGCAGGTGAGGCCACAATGCCTAATGTAAGGATGATGATGTATGAGAGGGGAATAGAAGACTTGCAGTAATCTAAAAAAAGCGAAGTCGAAGGCATTTTCCTTCACTGAAAATAAGGTTGCAAAGCGCTATCTTAGCCTTAAATGGAACATCACTAGCCACATGTTAATGCACTGGAATTTTAAAGTTTTATTTAGAATAAGCAGGAAAATATTTCACAGAGCATGTAGCCTGGAAGTGGAATTCACTACTTCAAGCAGTCATCTAATCACAACTCTGTAGTAGGTAATTGCATCCAACATTTGTCATTATGAATGCTGGAAGGCAATCAACCCCCATGCTTTTGGATGCAAGTTCAGGAAAAAATTTCCTTCTCTCTTCCCCACTTCCTAATATACTGCATTGCACACTTGATTAACTCTGGGCATGGCGCAAGAGTGGAGAGTTTCAGTTTCCTCTGAAGAGTCACAAATTTGCCAGTGAAAGAGACAGGATACCTAACATGAATCATTGGTCTGATCCACTATGTTAATGCTGCAAATCATTACATAGAGATTTTAAATGTCAAGGTGCTGAAGACTCATATAACTAATATGTAGCACTTTGCTCTAAAACTACATGTGTTTTTTCTTAATGCTAGTACTCCAATGTCAAAGCAAAAAATACAAAAATATTTTCAAGGTTTATTAGCTCTTTAGTTACTACATTCCCTGATTTTCCTGGCTCACCCTTGCACAGCTTCCCTATTTGCTATGGGAAACCTCAATATTAACCATAATACAGGTTCTTAATGTCTAATGTTCAGCTGATAGAACTCTGCAGTTTCCAGCAGTGCCTTAAAGACATCATATAAAAAAAACCTTAAATGCAAACAAAAAAGCAGCATGTGAAACCATACGATGGAAACTGGTCGCATTCAATCTCTGAAAGCAAAAAGCTACAGTTTATATGAATAATTCAAAAAACAGACTCAGACAAATGATCCCAGGTCTATATGGAAATAGTAAAACCTCTGGAGTCTGCAGCTCTTTTTATTATAGCCTGATTCTTGATGAATGCCATTTTCTCTGGGGTTATTTTCTATTTTATAAATTAGCAGTCAGCTAGACAACACAGTAGACCCTACAGAGAAATATTTTAATTTTATATTCATTTCTGACTCGTAAATTATTCATTAACATGGATCAGGCAATTGGGTAAAAATTAACAAATTAGTTTTCATTTGTTTATGTTAATTATTTAGAATTCTCCCAGTTTATTAGAAAAACACAGGAAGATTAGTCTTGTTCTGAAGATTTGTGCCTGCTCCCTAGACATCATACAAATTAGCATTGTAACAGTTTCTTTTATAGAAAGCTTTTACAAGTAGGATTCTAGTGGTCCGAGTTTTTGGCTGAAACACTGTAGTGCACAGTAGATTTCTAAATTATAAAAATGCCTTTGGATATTGTTCAGCAGCATTATGAAAAATGGATTGTAAGTGCTTTATTTACAGAGGAAGTCAGAAGTTTCAATAATTTTTTCATCACCCATTAAAAATTCATATGTAGCTCCCAAATGTGTTCCTTATCAATCTTTAATACAATCTTTAATATAAATTTTGTTTAGTTTTCTTCCTTACTCTGAGAATATTTTAACCCACAAAAAGCTTTACCCTTCAAATTAAGACAGTCATTCTGTTATGTTAAACACTGACTTCAATTACATGATTTTTCACTTTTTGTTTAAGACTTACTGCAGGGTATAACCATATATGCAAAAGCTTTGAGCATTATTCACTAACACAACATCTATAGCAGAAACCATGAGCTCTTGTGCATTCAGAGTGTACGCAGGCAATACACATAAGCTACATTTGCACATTGTAAACCCCAGTCCATCATGCACAAGTTCTTCCAATGTAATTTGTTGCCCTTTTAAATCAACTCTCTTTCGGAAGCCAAGAGTTTATCTTACCATAGATATCAGCTGAATGTCAGTGTCATAGTTAAGAGCCAGTTACCCCCTCTGGTCTCTCGAAGTGTATGCGTAAGGTGACAGGCCCTGCACCGTCACCTCTCTCATGGTGGAATCCTACGATTCTTCCATTCTTAGAGTGGGTCCCTGGGCTACAGCACTCTGTGTACTAACTGCAGTTATTCAGCAGGCCCAATTGGGTTTGGTTACCTACAGGTTTTCCCCCTTTGGGCACAGTGACCAGTGCTGAATACAGTGAATACAGCAGCTTTTTCAAAACAAAAGTATTGTTTAATCACAAGAGAAAATGTTTTTAAACGCAATCAGACGTCTATGTGCATATCTGTCTTCCCTATAGGCTTAGGTGGGCCTAGCTTATCCTAGATACCCCAACCTCTGGGGATTGGGGTTCGGTCTGCTCCCCAGCAGTCTCTGCCTCACTCTCCCCCTTTTCCTTTAAGGACTTTTTAAATCCACCACAAAATTCTTTTTCCAGTTTTCCCTCTTGGATCCCTCCCACCTCTGACTATAAACTAGTCTGGTGAACTCAGCACGGCCAAAGGTGAAATATCAAAAGTAAATGACACGTGGATTGTCCTTTTAGTTCAAGTAAGTGAAGCTATCTAGAGCTATTGCCCCTTTCCTGGGTGCACGCAAATAGACCCTGCTTGAATTAAGCAACAGAGGGTCCTGTGGCACCTTTAAGACTAACAGAAGTATTGGGAGCATAAGCTTTCGTGGGTAAGAACCTCACTTCTTACCCACGAAAGCTTATGCTCCCAATACTTCTGTTAGTCTTAAAGGTGCCACAGGACCCTCTGTTGCTTTTTACAGATTCAGACTAACACGGCTACCCCTCTGATGCTTGAATTAACTCCTTGTAATCATATAGCAGTGTGGGAGGAAGGATTGCCCAGTGGTTGGGGCAATAGCCTGGGACATAGGAGTTCAATTTCCTGCTCTGCCACAGGACTTCTTGCATGACCTTTGGCAAGTCACCCTTCCTATGTCTCATTTCTCCATCTGTAAAATGGGGATGATACTGGTTCCCTACTTCATGGGGTCCTGGAGAAGAGATGGGCACCTCCGATTGAAACATCATGGACTGATGCCTCTATGACAGAGTCGGTCAAGGGATATGTCATCAGAGTATCATATAGCAAACACCACAAATAGAAAGGACATATAGTATTCGTAACACTATAGGCATCCTCACATTCATCATAGTAAGCCCTTAACCATTTATATCCCATAATAAAGTTATCTACATTTGAAATGAAATTCATATTCAAAGAAGCATGTGGGGAGAGTTTATTAAAACTTCTGGAGGCATGATCCTCTATGGGAAAAGTCAAGTTGTAGTTTATGCATTAAAGCACTACACTTTTCCCATGCTGTAGGGTCAGACTCATGGTTGCTAAAATTTGTCACAGGAGAAAGACTAACAGATCCCTAGTCATTTCGGATGCAACATGAGAGCTACATGCTGTAACATAGCTCCACAGTGTTGAAAATGGATTAATGAGATAAAAAGAAAAACTGGTGCAAAAAAGTAAGTAGCATCGGGAACCCTAATGCTGCATATAGATGGTTCTGATAGTCTCCCAATTGGTCTCTCACTGCAGGAATATTCAGAGTCCTCTTGGGAAATGACTTCAGCTAATGAGTGTGGGGGATGAGGATCAAAAGCCCTTCCACAGTTCTGAAGAGAGGTTTTGGTCAGAAGAATATGTACGAGCACTGGGAAGAGCATGACTGTCCTATTCACTCTCCCTCATTTTAAAAATAATTGCCCTTTTTAATTTCTAGAAATGGTCTCATTGACATGAGCGCAGCCTCAGTCTTCAAATGTTTTGCCTGGGTGTAGCTCTCTGGAACTCGGCAAATGTAAACACACTGCTAGGTGCCCCCTCACGTCCAGGGGTAAGACATAGCAGCTCTTTTGTTTGGCTAGCGCTCCCTGCCAATGGTTGCTCTGGCAGTTCCTCTTCCAGTGACTCAGCCCTCCAACCAGGTCACTGTCTTAAGTCCACCCCAACCAGGTTCACAATTGTCCAAACTGAAAGTCCCCTAAATTCCTAAAATATCTTTAGCACAAACAAAAATTCTTCCCTTTCTGGGGCTCTTCTTCAGCACAGCCTGTAACCCCCTTGCTGGGCTCAATAACCATTGTGGAATGCTTATCCAAACCCCTTCCTTAGGGCCAGTAGGGGAACCCAGTCCCACCCTCTAATCTAGATTCTGGCCCTGGGTCCTGTTCAGCTAGTTCTGTCCCTTTACCTGTGCTGCTGTTTTCCCTTAGCCACTTACTACCCAGCCTCTTAAGTTCTCCTCTGAGTCTTTTTGTGTCTCCCCTGCTTAATCAGGATCTCTCTCTTTCAGAAAGAACAGGAGTACTTGTGGCACCTTAGAGACTAACAAATTTATTAGAGCATAAGCTTTCGTGGGCTACAACCCACTTCTTCGGAAGCCCACGAAAGCTTATGCTCTAATAAATTTGTTAGTCTCTAAGGTGCCACAAGTACTCCTGTTCTTTTTGCGGATACAGACTAACACGGCTGCTACTCTGAAATCTCTCTTTCAGGCCTTCTTACTTAGAGAGCTTTTCTTACTCTCAATTTTCTGCCTGGCTCTCTGTCCAGCCCCTTCCCCAGCTGGGCTTTATCACCACTGAAGTCTGGCTCTCATTCCCATTACTGCTGCCACCTTTTGCTCTTTATAGGGGATTGCCCTCAAGTAGGGCTCATTCTATAATCAGGTTGGTTTAGCAAGCCACTCTGTTACAGTAAATAATTTGGTTGACGATTCATAAGGAACAGAATCCAGCTCATTACTTAGCTGCATGAGCTGTACTGGACCCATAGGAATAAAAAGTAGTAAAAACTCATTTTGTCATTGAAGCAAGCAGCTGAGATTCTGAATACACAGAGTAGGAAGGTGCCATATTCTATGTAACCATCACTCCTCAGAGCGGAACTGTCACTGTGCTGACTTGAAGTTCTCCCCTTCTGAGTAAAAGTGTTATCCTGTGGACTAAAGTTTTTTATTAATAGAAGTTTCAGAACAAAATGTTCTAGTTTTGTCTATTCATCTGAATTTAGGTGAATTAGTTTTACTGCAGAAAAGAGAGTAAATACTGTGATAAATATGCCTTCAAATACAGTGTAGATCTGAATGAAAATTTACTTACTCATACTGAAGAATGGAAACCTGTTTTTATTTAGTGAGGCATTAAAAACAGGCTTCCTTCCTTGATCTATGCCTTATACAATAGATTAAAGTTACCATAAAAAACCCCACCCAAGTGTAAACTTAAACGGTTGATTTATGCTTTGCTTTACATAGTCAGGCACAGTGATAAACATATGCCTAGCTACAGTACGCTGGGGGCTTCCCTGCTGAATAAACAAACTGGGTATTACTTACACATGCTTTCCCATTCGTTTGGCAATGCACCACCCTGCAGTTATGTTATTCAGAGTCAGATGACAAATCACAAATTTTCCTTTGAACCCTTAATGGAGGAGAACCAGAATCAGGGTAAAAAAAGTTTGTAGCTATTTTTAAGTGAAGATATATAAAAAGAAACTGCTTATCAACCATTTAATTTAGTGGCAATGCTAACATCTACTCCAGTAATCTAATAGGTCCTGGTATTCCCTCATCATGTGAAAGACTATTGCAGAGGAATGGTGATTCAAATGGAAAATAGGGTGGATATAAATTCGTTATTTACTTCTCTAATACACCATTTTGTTTCTCCTTCTAGAGTGATGAAATTTACAGACGCTTTTGCCTTATTGACTATTGCAAGCCTCCACTCAAATTCCAGTTGTAAATACATGATTGTTCCTTTTACATTAAAACATTTGTCCATAAACTGAGTTATCTCAAACTTGTATGCCATGCTGGTCCCAGGATATTAGAGACACAAGCCACAGTGTTCCCAAGATATTAGAGAGACAAGGTGTGAAAGATAATACCTCTTATTGGACCAACTTCTGTTTGGTGAGAGAGACAAGCTTTCGAGCTACAAAACAGCTCTTCTTCAGGTCTGGAAAATGTACTCCGTGTCACAGCTCAATACAAGATGGAACAGATTGTTTAGCATTGTTTACCACCATCTGTTCCAACTTGTATTGTGCTGACACACACTGAGTACAATTCCCCAACCCGAAGAAGAGCTTTTTTGTAGCTCGAAAGCTTGTCTCTCTCACCAAACTGAAGTTGGTCCAATAAAAAGTATCATCACCTCATCCATCTTGTCTCTCTGATCTCACGGTTGTCACACAGGTAGGGATGTCTATTTTTCACTCTGGTGTTGTTAACTCAGTGTAGCTCTCAGATTTCATGTTATAATTCTATTATAACACTATAACAACACTAATGCAACTGTATTATGTTGTTATATTTGTATGTTTACATGGAAGTTCTAGAGTCATGAGAATTCCTCTTCATTCTGTCTAAACCCAGACATACATTAGATTGCAAACTTTTTGGGCCAGGGATCATCTTTTTTGTCATGTTTGTATCATGCGTAGCACAACGAGGTCTTGGTCCATGACTGAGGTTCCTCAGCACTACCTCCCTACAAATAAAAGTTATAATAATTAAGGGGTCACATCCCAGAGCAGTGCCAGAGCAAATTGGCCATGGTAGGTTCCCCTAGAAATTTCATTCTGGCAGTTCTTTCCCTGCATTTACATTCTAGTACTAACTGCACCCTCACCTTGTTACATACATTTGCCCATACACACACTGCTTACACCTTGAAACAAGAAGGTGCGCAATAACCCCTGAGGTTGTGATGCATCTCCATAAACAGAAACGGTGCTAAAGATCAATGCTACTTATCTCCCTACTTCCGTCCCTCCAGAGACACCATCAGCTCAAGGTCAAAGGCTTTGTCTACACTTAAAAATTAGGTCTACATAACTACATCAGGCAGGAGTGTAAAAAAGCCACACCCTTGTCCAACATCACTATGGTGACCTAAACTCCAGCATAGATGCAGCTATGTCGATGGAAGACTGCTTTCATCAACATACCTAGCTTCATTTGGGGAGGTGGTATTCCTACACTAACAGAAAAACCCCTTCCATTGGCATAGGCTGTGTCTACATTATAGGGTTAGGCAGTCATAGCTATACCAATATAGCCTCCATAGTGTAGACCAGGGATCGGCAACCTTTGGCACATGGCCCGCCAGGGTAAGCCAGGCCGGTTTGTTTACCTGCCGCATCCGCAAGTTCGGCCGATCGCGGCTCCCACTGGCTGCGGTTTGCTACTCCGGGAAGCGCTGCGGGCTGAGGGATATGCTGGCCACCGCCCCCATTGGCCTGAAGCGGCGAACCACGCCCAGTGGAAGCCACAATTGGCTGAACCTGCAGACGCAGCAGGTAAACAAATTGGCCCGGCCTGCCTAGTGCTTACCCTGGTGAGTAGCGTGCCAAAGGTTGCCAATCCCTGGTGTAGACAGAGCCAAAGAGTTTCTCCCAAACCTCTTTTTTTCTTAATGGTAACACATTGCACTGCCAGCTGTGCCATTAGGCATGGTTTGCTCTCTGTTCACTTTTAAACTAAATAAGATTCCAGACATTAGCAAGAGAAAAAGATTAGTTTTTAAAAGTATCTAAATATTTATGTTTGGTTGTCAAGATGAATAAGGTTATTAAGATTCTAGAAACAGACTTACAATTTTTAATTAAAAAACTTTTTGCACTAATGCAGAAAGCTGAACTTTCATCTAATTAAAAACATACAAATTAGCTTTTGAGGAAGTCTGAATTCTCAAAGTGTAGACTGCGACATCCAGAAGAGTCAACTAATTTAGGTACTTTAATTTCTTTGCAGTGAAAGCTGTTAAAATATATAACCCATAATATTTCCACTGTAAGTGTCATTTTTGCTGCATATTAATTGCCTTCGTATACATTACTATGCCTCCATGAGAGTACAATTGTTTATAAAGCAAGTTCATTCACTGGTAACATTTCAGAATGAAGTGGATTTCCATTTTTAACTCTCTTAATTTAAGTATAGAAGTTTAGGGTGGGATTTTCAAAAGTGCTCAGTTTTGATGTAACTTTGATCCCATTTACTGGGAGCCTTTGAAAATCCCACTCTTATGGGGAAAACCCTTACAAGAAAGAGAGGAGTTGCCATCTTTAAAATAAGCACAGACATCTTCAGAGAAATTCAGTTCGCCAAAACTCTGTTCTTCTTTCAACTAAGGAAACGCTCCCCTATCTACTTGCTTTGTATTTCTTGGACCTAATCTTGGTGTCCCTTTGCAGGTAAAATTCCTTCTGATTTTAGTGAGTTTGGCCTTGTCAGACTGTTAATCATGTAAATCCTGAGAACCTGGACTTCGTTTGTTGTCATGACCCTGGTCAGTATCCGCAAGACATTTCACTTTGAAATTTAAACCTCCATATCCACCTGAGACCACTTTATGGAAACAAGGGTGAAGTAGTTCAGAGATCATGATTTTTTAGTCTTAGAGTTTTGTGAAAATTATTTCCATATTTGGGTCCAAAATTAGGACAGACAAAAATCATACCAATAGTGCATATAATATACTCAAAGTTACCATATGAGAGATACTAACTCCCATACCCCAAAATGATTTTGTAGTTTCTTGTAACTCGAAGCTGGCCATTGGGGGTAAATAATTATGCTGTTCATGAATTAAAAATAATACACTAGATGGGATATATTCTCATCTAGATGCAGATGACATCTGATGAGAGTTTACTGTTTCATTCAACCAGGCTTGATACGAGAAAGTCTTTCATAATCAATATCTTGTACTTGTCTCCCCACATCGCCTTCATCTTGTCTCTATCAGCAGTAGGTATCCATAGCAACAATCCAAAATAAATCCATTCAGCTGCTGTTTTCTGGGTGTTGCTGCCTTTTTCAGGTCACATTTCAAAGAGGGCTAAAGACTGAGCACCTGCGGGATTATATAGCCTTTTTATTTAACCTGACTAATATCAGTGAAAAGAAAAGAATGATCTGAATGTTTGAAGCTTCCACTGAAATAGCTGCTAAAACAGCATTCTGACACCTGGGCATTAAAAAAAAAAACCACCCATATTGCTCTGCAATAAACTAAGAGAATGAATTTTAATCGTGCATGTCCAGATTCTCTTCTCTCAGCATTTCAGATGTTAAAAATAGTTCACCCATATTAAGAGTGCTTTTTGTGAAATAAGCTGTTTACAAATATTGGACCTGATCCTCAGCTGGTGTAACTGACATCTGTTTACATAGTTGAAGATCTTGCCCAGAGACCATCTACATTTTGTGAACAAGAAAGAAGAACATTTTTCTCAAATCTGATATAACCATTAAAGGAAAAAATCTGTTCACTAATAGACACCGATGGACTCTTGACCTGTAAATCATTCATAATAATTTTAATGAAAGAGTTTCTCCAATGTTTTAGTCACTTGCAATAGCTGTTCTGATAAACTCGTAATCAGGAAAAGCAGAAAAGCAGGTTACTCTGAGACAAGGATAAAGTTTCATCAGGCAGGAGATAAATGCATGGCAGCCAGACATGTTTAAAATCAAGATTGTGTGTCCACTATGTTTAATATGCAGCAAAATGTGCCTTGGCATTATGCGGTCTGTTTTTTAGGGCAGGATCCTGCAGTGTTCTGAGCTCCAATTATTCTCCTTTTCCCCATGCTCCCTCCAAAACTGCTCCTCAACTCCCATCTGCGGAGATCCTGACTTTTTACTTTGGCCTTTTATTCAGTCTTTTTCCTGGATCAGTTGGGTTCATCAAGAAGCCAATCCACATGGCCTTCCAGGGTGTGCATGCTCCAGAAAGTTGTATGTGGGCTGCCATTGCAGTTGAGATCAGTCCTAGATTTAATTGTCTGGGGCCCTGAGGCAAGTTGTTCTCAGTGGGTATGGCTCACTGACTGCAGAGTTTACACACCAAGCTGATACAAGTGGAGCCAGGGGCTGTTGACTCTTAGGGTATGTCTACACTGCAATGTAAGCCCAGGGTTAGTGGAACTTGAATCAGCTAATACGTGTTAGGGAAACCTGGGCTATAATCTACGTTATATTTTCACTTTAGGTTAAGAATTTGCTGACCCTGTGCTTGAAGCAAGGGCTCTGGTGTGCACACTGGGGTGCACAGACCAAGTCAAAGTAACCGTATCCCAGAGTCTCTCCTGCCCCAAAATGTGGCTACTCTAACACTAGGAACATAGTGCACTGTGGGAAAACTTTCCTGACTGCCCTGCATGTTACCAGGAAGCAGCTCACTTTGCAAAACACTTCATTGGTTCGCTCTCCATTGCAAACCTAGGAGGCACTCTGATAATGTGCTTGCAGATCAGTGATCAGAACAGAATGGGTTAGTGCTGACCTGAGCTGCTGCCATTTGCGCGGACGGGGGAGGACAAGGCAGACTTCTGTTTTTAATAGAGTGGAATACAGATTGTTGACATAGAGAGGATTAAGGAAGTTGTCCCTTGGAACTGTGGGCTTACTTCAGGGATGACTCCCGGGATGCAAGCCAAGCCAAGCGGGGCTGTGGCTACACTGCAAAGCAAGAGAGCTCGCACTCGGGGTCCCAGCTTGACTGAAGCTCAGACACTCTATCCCTGCAGGGCTTGGGCACCTGGGTCTGAGTCCTGGGTTAGTGCAACTGCAGTGTAGAGGCAAGAGGGGTTGCCTTGAGCCCAGGCCCAGCATGGGCTTACACTGCAGGGTAGATATACCATTAGGGCACAGTACAAAGGCCTTCTCTTTTTTTAGGTTTTGACTTGAGGGTAGGTTAGGCTGGGTTAAGTGTTGCTTTGCACTTTGTTTTTTGTACAAATATTGTATTTTTAGAGGTATGTACAGCACATACATCCTGAGATTAATGCATTTTCATACATCAGAAAAATCTTTTGGATGGACTGAGGCCATAATCAGCACCAATTGCTAAAACCCTATTTGTAAAATTATTAAATAATTAAAGAAACAAGTTTTGACTACAAGTTTGATATATTTAAGAATGTACTTCAGATACTCCAACATTGTAATGAGGTGAGTTTTATCAATCAAGTCACCTCCACTACAGTGGAATAATTACAAACATTAAATCAATGTTTGTTTTTAATAAGAATTTTAATATTTTATTATTTGGATTACATCAGAACAATCTTACCTACACTTCTGTGTTAGTAAGTATTAATGCTAAGCAAACTAGCACCATACAAAACAATTCCATCCATCATATTTACAGTTATGATTGCAAATGGGAAAATCTCATCCCTCATACTTTCAAAGTTCTTGAGAGTAATTTTGTTATTTAAATAAAAACACTCCTACCCAAGCTCCTGAATTTATATGCAGTAAGTGCTTAAAAATTAATCCCCTAGGGGGGAAAATTAGTCTGTAGATCTAGAAATTGTGTCTATTCGTTATATTTTTAACAAATATTTCCTTAATGAATGCTTACCATGCATTACCTTCACTTAAATACTATATGTTACTATATTTTTAGTCTTAGCTTGTACATGGCAGGGACAACAATCTGTTCTCTGAAACAAACCATAATGCTTTATTAAGTCAGAAAGATATAGGGGAACTCTTTGTGAAAGCAGGTTTCAGGGAGGGTGAAAAAAACAAAACAAAATTTCTTTCCCACAGAACTATAAAAGGTATTACTTATACAGTGTCACAGTTCAGGGCAATTGTGCCTCTATTCCCCCTCTATGGTCCAGCAAAGGCCCCCTGCTGTCACTTTGTTCGGGTGGAGATCCAAGCCTATCCCCCTCATGTCTGGGATATTTCCAGAGTGCACAATTCCCTGCCTATACTGTAATCTCCCCAGAAAGTCAGGCTGGCTAAACTGGTCTGCTTTACTTTTTTCCTCAGGAGATGGTAAACAATGTAATTGTCACAGTTAAGCTACCAAACCACTTTTTCTAAGCAAGCACATTTATTCTTAAGGTGAAAGCATTACAGAAACACCACATTAAAAACAATAAAAACCTACAGGCATTGTAATAAGTTTACTAGAGATCACCCTCCAATTCCAAAAAGGGCTGTGGCTGGTGAACAGTCCCTACAGACCTCAGGCTACGGTTTTCCTATGGTCATAAGTTAGTCACAGCTTCAGCTCACAACAAGAGCACACTCATGAGTAAGTGAGTTACTCCTTTATACAGTTTGTCTTTGAACTATTCTCATGTAACAGGTGATCAGCAGATGAAAGTTCCCCCCCCTCAGAGCGAAGCTTCATAAGCTAAATCCGTAAATGGAAATTTTCAATTCCCTCCCCCCCACACTTCCCAGGAATTCCACTTCACATATATTGTCCCAAAAGATTGTGTGTGTCTGCTACATTATACTGAACATAGTCTTTTGACGCTCACAATACTTTCCAGAGATTTCATTAATCTGGTCTTCCCTCAAAGTAGTCCCCTACAATCCCAAAATACATAAATATTTGCATTTTCAATACAATCTGCACCTAAAATACTTAACTTAATTCAGTCAAGTTTGTCCAGGATATTGCAGGAAATTTCCATAGCTGTCACATATAGGGTCACAGCTTTATAATGTACAATATTGGACTGTACCAGTAGTTTCCTGTAATCTGATAAAATAGCCAAGTATCAAATGGATTTCAGAGCAGGAATGGGAGATTTAAAAATTCAACACTCAGTGGGCTGCTGTGACTAGTCTGCTTATCTCCCAAGTAGCACAGCTCCTTTCCCCTCCTCCCAGTGGTTGGCCTTAGGTCTCTTTGGTGAGCATAGGGCTATATCTACATTGCAAATGAAGCTGTGATTATAGTACAGGTAAGCATACCCATGTTAGTGTTAATGTAGCTAGCACAGGTAACAATAGCAGTGTAGATGTGGCTTCAGCACAGGTTAGCAATGAGAGTGCAAGTCCTCATAGTGCCCTGGATACAGTCTTTGGTTGCTAGCCCTTGTTGAATCCCATGCTACTATGTCTATGCTGCTATTGTTATTTGTGCAAGCTGGATTAAAGCTAGCATGAGTATGCCTACCCATGCTACAATTACACCTTCACTTGCAGTACAGATATACCTAAAGAGGCCATAGGAAAGGAGCACTAAACTACTCCTTTTCTGCAGCCTGCTCCCCTCCAATATAAATTCTGCTTTTGCTGAAAATCAGAAATTTTAACAGGAACTACACATTTACATATTAATTTAAAAGGACAAAGTTAGATAGGGCCCAAATACAGCTAAAATAAAAATGGAAATATATTTATAAGATATTTTATGTGACTCAAAAGCAAGTTGTTGAAACTAAATTAAGATTGTGCTATTAACCAATCTGATGTCTCTTTTGTACATAGGAAAGGGGCAGACAATAGCTGCATTTTAAAATAATATTGTAATATCAATAATGCCTATTGCCATGACAGCTTGGTACTTCAATTATAGTGATTAAAACAAAAAACAACAACATAGAAATGGTTAAATAAATGCTAAACAAAATAAATAAGTCTTCCATCATACCCTGAAGGCTGTTTGAATTGAACTGAAAGGAGCAAAATTCCAGAGATGAGAATCTCGAAGGTAAAGTCCTACTGCTGTACATGGAGTCTTCAGACTTATGCATTAAAAAAGCAAGCACTGCCCAGCTGATATTAACTTCAGTGATGGAGTATAGGGAGAAAGTAGGCTGTCAAATAACCAGATTCAACACCGCTTAGGACTTTAAAGAGCACTAGCCAATGGCTTCTGAAAGCCAATGCATAGATTTGAACCCTGGCATGTGTTCACACCAATTTACACTACTGAGGAGATGGGCAGCTGCATACTACATAACTAGAATTTCTTGGAGGCATTCAGGCATCATGGATTGTAGAGCATATTACTATTTAATATCATTAACACCAAGGTAGCACTATTGCAACAACAACAAAAATCCCAAGCAGCAATTGTGCACAAGTTTAGAAAGGCCTCATGTGAAGTTAGGCAATATAATATAAAAGCCATTAAGAGAAAACAAGTAATATCCCCTCCACAGAAAGAAGGTGAGCCACCACACAGATAATCCAGGATTTCATGATTCAAAACTATTTGGTATATGAAAAAGTTATGCAGATGTAGAACATTTATGAAAGTAACTAACAAGCCCTTTAATGGAGGTGTCCATCTAAGCTAACACTCAAAGCAGCAATCAGGAACAAAACATATACTCGAAGTTATGAGGCAAAAATCCTGGCCACACCCAAATCCCACTCAAGTCTATAGCAAAACTCAGTGGACAGGATTTCACCCATGGTTTTTGGATTATGTGCTCCTCAAGGCAATCAGGAGTACAGATAAAAGGATCAGAGAATGGATGTAACAAAAAAAAGGGGGGGGAGTAATGAAACTCTGATGCTTGCTAAATAATTTGTGTTTAAGAACTTTAATACAATATATTTTTATCATATTTTATTAAAACTCCTTTGATGGAGCAGCTGAGGTTTATCAGTCTCCCACAGACAGTGAGTATTAGGGAGGCAAGTGAGGAGACAGTGGACAGAATCAGTAGGATACTCCTCATGGAAGAAGGCACAGAGATGAAAGTGGGAGGAGGACACCATTGCCCTTATTCTGCAACCACTAACAGTAAACCTATTGAATTCAGTGGGATTGCTCACCTGCTTAAAATTAAGCACATGCATAAGTGTTTGTCAGATCAGGGTCTAAGGAGGCACATTGGGTGGAATGAGTGGGTTATGTTAGCTGTATATATTTGAAGGTTTAGTAAGGAGGAACTAAGGGAAGGTATTGCTTTGGCTTAAAGTGGGAGTGAAATGATGAACCAGCAATCAACAAGAATTGTCACTATAATGATTATATCATCTTAGCTGGTTTGCTTAAGTTTCACAACTAAGGAACAGCTTTACTTCTAACAAAGGGATACTTTATTTTGCTTTATTTTAATGACGTGGTTCAAGATACTGGCGACAGTTGGAACTAATTGGTTGTCTTCCAGAGATAAGTGAAGCTAGTTGAATAAAGCATGTCATTTAGCTCTCGGACCACCAATATGCCTTTAAAAACGCTGTTGCTGGGGCAGCAGCAAATACCCAGCTATCCCAAGGTTTAACTATGTAGATCACTATATATATATATATATATATATATATATATATATATATATATATATATATATATATATATATATATATATATATATATATATATATATATATATATATACACACACACACACACACACACACACACACACACACATTAAATGCAATAATCCTTGTTACTTATGTCAGATGATTTCACTTTACTCCAAAAAAAACAAAATTTAAAAAAAACCAAAACCAAACAGATTTCCAAATAAATAATCCAAATGATGAAACACAATAGAGACAGGACTGTTACCCCATAGAGAAGCATTGAGTTCTAGTTAAAGTATTTTCTATTTTAGTGATCATATGCATATACTGAATTGGAAAAATATCCCTTCAACTTTGAGGCCAACTTTTGAACCAGGACCATCCTCATTATTTCCCAGTTCAGTTTGGGAAGACGTCTGTACCCCCGAAGTGTACTGAAAAATAATGCAAAACAACATTTACCTGGTTGGTATAGTTCTGCCCTCTGCAAGGAGTTAAACTAAAGAAGGCTGTTGGTGGGGAAACAAAGAAACAAAGCTCATGGCAAAAATAAAGTATGGGCCAGAGAATACCAACAGACTGATGAAACAATGGGGAAACCATTAATTAGGAATACCCCTGCCTGGCTCCAACCAGCCTGGCTAAATTTAACTCTCCCCAGACTTGAGCCTAGGATCAAAGAGCATACTAAAACCTTAAATATCCTGGGCTAGGGAAGAAGGGATAGGAGACTAGTGGGTTGTCAGCAGCAGGAGACAAGTCTTTGGAAGAAAGACAAAAACTGCAGCAAGCAGGGTCCCTCCACTCCTGAGATGGAGGTAACTGGGTTGAATGGAATTTACCAAAGTTTGCAAGGAAAGATTAAGGTTTAGGTTAAAGGGAAATGTGTGTCCATGCCTTTATTTATTTTACCCATTGCTCTGCATGCTGTGTACCTTGGGGTGAATAAAAATGTGTTTTTGAGAAGCTGTTTGAGTGTCTTGAATCAGCTGCTGTCACAGGCTCCTGGAGGAAAATGGTTTACAGGTGCCAAACACAGTTGGCAAACAATAGGGCTGCAGCCCAGAGTGGTTCTTTCTAGAATGGGGTGACGGTAGCAAAACCTGTCCCCAAAGGGGTGTAAGTAAAGAGGGATGAAAGGGAATTTAAGCACAGCTCTTCCTATAACGAACATCTTCGGAACAAAATGTAAAACCCCAATCAATCATCCTAACCTTCCTCCAGTAACCCCTAAAGAAAACTAAGTAACAAAAACAAAACCCCCCCCCCAAAAAAAATAATAGGATAGAGTGTTACAGATCATCTTGTGAGAGATACTTAATGTGATAATGGGAGAGTAAAAGAACCTATACAAATTAGATAAAGGTTGTCCCAATATATTTTCCTATAAAAATTCTAAACCAGTAAACAATTTGCTATTTTACTAGGCTTACTGCCACTATATCGATTGGTGATAAAGTATGTAGAATTACGTGTTATATTTGGATCAAACCTAATCTTTTTAAAGTAAAATTGTTTGTCTAGGGATATTCTTAAAGTGAAACTACATTCTATTACAAAAAAAATCTTTCCTTTGAACCATTTTCATAAAGACACAAGAACATGTAATTTGTCACAAAGTATAATATACAAACTGAAAATTTTATGTATTGATTTTATTTAAGTTCACAATTACCAAATTCATTCTTATTTTAAATCTGACTCCCAAAGACAGAACAGGAGTTTAGCTCTTTTAATTCCCACTAATATATTTGAATGAATACAGTCATATGTTTAATTCACTCAACATTTATTTAAGTGAACGGAGTTAGGATTATTAAAACACAGAGCCTTCAAATGCCTTCAAATTCATGCTGCTTAAGTATCTGAATGTTAATGGTGGAGTACTTTCCCATTTTGAGCATGAATAATGAAATTTTAGAAAAGGAAAATGTGGAAATAAATACAGATTATTTTATTTGTAAAAGTGGTAGTTCTGTGCATAAGAAAAATCATTTTTCACAAGGTGAGAGTTGTGTACATCAGGTGGGAAGGAAAACTGTATTCTAGAACTGAGTCAAAACCAAATATTCAAGACAACACACAAAGCTGAATATTTACAACTCAGTTGGGAAGGGGGGGGAATATCTGTGGGGCAAGTACATTTATTATGTATTTGTACAGCACCTAGCACGATGCCCCTAGGCACTACACCATAATCATCATTGGGATCAAAGAGTAAAACACCAGGATAGGGCAAACCCCTGCTGGCGTAAGGTCTAGATCTCAAGGGCCGCTGAAAAATGGTTAGGTTTTTATACCATACTGATTAGATAAGTCCATAAGGCTGTTTGTTGAACTCAAACAAAGAAAGCCCATCAAAAAAAAAATTCTCTTAAGTTCCATCTTGCCTTCTGTTGTGGATTCCCAAAAATGGCTCAAAAACTGTTCCATTTCATCACAGCACTTGGATTTTTTTTAAATTAAAAAAACAAGAAAGATAATCTAATCTTGACCAATAGTAAGATACAGGTGTGACGGTACCTCCCATAAGGCTTTATGGAAATATGCTTAGAATGTGTTTTATGCTACATATGCCATGTAACATATCTCCGTAAAAGTTATGATCTACTGAATGTATTAATCCTATTTGTATGCATGTATCATTTTTGTATTCAAAGTTATGAATGTTGGCTGTGTACTGGCTTGATTTCTAAATGACCTTAGTAGAGCATTTGGTCAGTTCCTGGAGAAAGAAATGTTGAAATTAAGTACCTAATCAAGAAACACTTAAAGGACAATGGATCTTGGAATGCTCCAATCCACATAAGAAGTCTACTTGAGGACGTTCAAGGTAGCATGTAAACAATGGATGCTACCTGTAAATACTGTGAGTCATGCATGGACATGTGACTTGCCCAAGTGACTCCAAAACTCCATCTTGGAGCTGGACTTTGCATAGGAGTGAGGAGGGGGGTCTCCACCCACAAGAGAAAGTCTATTTAACCCCCTGGGAGACCCCTCCATTTGGTCTTCAGCTGACTAAAGAGAGAGCCTCTCCACACACACACACACACACACACACACACACACACACACACACACACACACACACACACACACACACACCAGGATACCTGAAAGAAACTGGAACAAAGGACAGTGACTGCAAGGGGTGTGAGTGATTGCTGGACCCAGGCTAAAAGAAGATTAGTCTGTAAAAGGAAGCATTCTGGAACTGGTGAAAATCTTATCTGTATTAAGTTTGATTAGACATAGATTTGCGCATTTTATTTTATTTTGCTTGGTGACTTACTTTGTTCTGTCTGTTACTACTTGGAACCACTTAAATCCTACTTTCTGTATTTAATAAAATCACTTTTTACTTATTAATTAACTCAGAGTATATATTAATACCTGGGGGAGCAAACAACTGTGCATATCTCTCTATCAGTGTTATAGAGGGCGAACAATTTATAAGTTTACCCTGCATAAGCTTTATACAGGGTAAAACAGATTTATTTGGGTTTAGACTCCATTGGGAGTTGGGCATCTAAGTGTTAAAGACAGGAACACTTCTGTTAGCTGCTTTCAGGTAAAACTGCAGCTTTGGGGCAAGTAATTCAGACCCTGGGTCTTTGTTGGAGCAGACGGGCATGTCTGGCTCAGCAAGACAGGGTGCTGGAGTCCTGAGCTGGCAGGGAAAGCAAGGGTAGAAGTAGTCTGGGCACATCAGGTGGCGGCTCCCAAGGGGGTTTCTGTGATCCAACCCATCACAACAGGATTAGTCCAAAATTCCTTCATACTCTGAGCCTGCAAAGAGCTTTACAAGAGCACAGAGACCCATTCTCATGGGTCCACTTGCACAAAGCTGCTTGCAGGAATGGGGCTTATACTATATACATATTATCATGAGTACCATGATCATTTCCCTCCATTAGTGTTACAGCTCTTTCCAGACCACTGTCAAATATTTTTCTTCCTTTGTGGTAGGATTCACTGAGACATTGTAACATCTGTTGTCAATAGTGAGAAGTGTACTACAAAATGGCTTATGAACTTTGCAAAATTAACGTCTTCTCAAAGTTATAAGAAAATATACATACTTCTGGCTTAAAGTGGAATAGGATTGCCTCTGAAATGGGCATTGTTTTGATTTCATAAAGACAAACTTTTGATAAGAAAAAGGACACGGGAATCAGTCTCAGATCAGAAAAGTTTAAAATGTACTAAAACTGACCTTTATTTTCAAAAGCCTTGTGGTCTCCTTCTCTTCTCTTCTTCAGAAGTAACAGTTTAGTCTAACTTTATTACAGTAGATCTGTTACAAGGAGGTACACACAACATCTAATAATACTTGTGGTTACATTTGAGGCATGGTAGCTCAGTTCAGTGACTGGATCTCATCTTCCTTGAACTTCCTTTAAATCAGGAAGTCATACAGACAGGGCATCGAAGTATATACTTATTTAATGCATAGGAACTTTAAATCTAAGTTCTACTCAACACTAAAGAAACCTACTTTGGGGGCGGGAGGAGCGCACCATTGTTTATGTGCTGCCACTATCCTAGTAAAGTCATAAAGGATAATCTTACCTCCATGAAAGACCCCCAGACTGATGGAAAATATAGAAGCACATTTCATAATCCAACTCTTCCAATATTTCATAGCTTTAAACTCTCACCTTCTCTTTATCAAGGCAGGATCAATCAAGTAAAGTGTCTGATCTCACCACTCCATGTAGTTTGCAATAGGTTATTGCTCTCAGTAATAGATTTAAAAGAAAAATAGGATAGTATGACTTGCTGCTTGTTCAGAAGCTTTATAGCAAATAATCAAGTCTAGACACTTTGGGGAGGGAGGATTCTGAGCAGTTCCTGGTAGCCATTTTAACAAAAAAACAATTTCTTTTTGATATTGTGGAAACCTATCAGTTCCTACATCATCGCTTACTGTATTTATTTTCCATCAAATCTAGCTTTGATTTTAGAGGTTGCAATATCTTTCACAGGTTTAGTCAGTCTCAGTCATTGGATAACATTTGTCATATCTAAGTTGGTTATTTTTCTCTTAGGAGTAGTCACACTCTCTATTACTTGATGTATTTTGACAATTGCAAATAAGTGCCATTTACAGAAATTCTTGTTCAGATTTTCATTTCCCTGACAAGGCAAGTCAAAACTTAATGTCTCCTTCTATCCCCAGCAAATGGTAGCAGCAGGTTCAGATTAAGGCATAGGTAGTACAGGCCCTTACCTACAGCCCCAGTTCCCTGAGACGCAAGATCAGAATCGGTTTAATTTAAAAAAGTTTCTAATTTTCATGAGTGCAAAGGAAAGCTTGAAAACAAGACTAGAGTGTAACTGATGTAATAGAATCACAGAAATATAGGGCTAGAAAGGGACCTTGAGAAGTCATCTGTGTGCAGACAGACAGCAACAATAGCTCCAACATGTGCAACCTGCCCCATTCATCTGAACTCAAACTTGCTGCCACCCCAAAAAGGGCTATGGCATAGGGGTGGAGCCATGGGAACCCAATGGTGTGCCTACAGCCCTGTATTGCCCTAATTCAGAAAGGGCTGTTACTCTGGCACACTATTTCCACTTGGGCATTCTTGCAATACTATGTACTAGCTGGAGTTACTGCTGAATGACAGGAGCTTCCTGCCCCTTTTCAACTTACTAACAGCAAACATTGTCCCCTCCGTCAGTGCACAAAGTGCCATAATTTGTATGGACCAATGGCTCCACAAGCATCCGCCAGTGGTGGAGACAAGAAGAGTGCTCTTGAATCATGTTCCTGGACAGATTTTAAAAGATCTTTCACCAACCTGTATGGGTCTGCAGAAAAGTAACCACGCCTCATTAGCAAATCAGGCAAGCAGGGAACACAGACTCAGTTTCCACTAATGAGCCTCTTCATGTGTGTTATAAAAGAAGCTAGCCAGTAAGGAGAAAAGAGCCTAGAAATCTTTGATGCAGAGAACAATTCAGGATGGTCCATGGGTCAGTTATCCAGGTTTGTTTTAAGATAGACGTCCCAGCAGCACAATCTGTTTAATTTAGCTGAAAGAGATACAATACGGCTGGTGCTTGCAGACTGTAATAATGTTGATTTAAATTTCCAGAAGGGCTATAGCTAAACCTCCAGAAATCATCTCTTCAGTTACGCTGATGCTAGCTGTCACATAGTTGTATTAAAAATATTAACTCAGTCTTATCTTACTGGCCCTTTTTTGGAATTAACAAAACAAAAAACTTAACTCTTCCTGACAGAAGAAAAATCCAAACCTTCTATTAACAAGAGCCTCCACATAGCAGAAAGTGGATTATAGGTTCTCTATGATTCAGAGCACATTAGCTCCCACCTCAGTGTTTCCCATGGCAAGACTGACCACTATTTGATCATAGAGGTATGAAATGGCTTGCCAAAAAAATAAAATTAAAAAAAAAAAACCACAGCAAGCATTTTCCCCTTTGACTCTTAGATCTAAATCCCTTCCCTCCATCTGACAGTCAAATTACTTTTTGTTAAATGAAAGAAACATAAAAGTAAAAACTGAACTCGTAAAAAAGTTTGGAGTTTCATCTCTTTATAAAGCAATAAAAGACTGCATGAAAAATAGTATGGTTCTGATTCTGTCTGCTCGTACACGTATTGTTCATTTGTCAAATTAAGCCAGTTGCAACTAATTTTTTTTGCATGGCTGAGCATAAAAATTACAACAGTTTTACATACTGTTCCACTGGGTTTAAAACACAGAAACATGAGAAACACTGAAGTCCTAAGATAGAACTACTGTAAAACTTACAATATGGTCTACAGAAATAAACTATATTTACTCAGAAGCTGAAGAAAAGGTCAAACAATCATATAAAGACACATCCTTCCTTACCCTGTGTGTGTGTGGGGGGGGGGGAGGGGGCAATATTAAATGTTAAGGTGGAGATGCTGCTTTGATTCTATGCTTTGTAGTCTTGGAGACTGCAGTGGTAATAGGATGCATCTGTCAAAATTTGAAGATTCAGGGTAAAAAAAGGTTAGAAATGGGTGTTCATATGCTCCATTCATCATGGATTGTCAGCATGAGGTAGTAAAGGTCAAAATCACTAGTTCTATGGAATACTCCTTACAAGTGGGTAAACTTTAACCATAATGAGAGAAAGGTCAATTCAATAATGTTATGTAATGCCTCTCAGAAGCAAGTAAACTTTAACCATGTGAAGGATTGCAAAGATTCTTTTGTTGCTGATGCAGTTAATAAGCATCAGTTGCTACCAGCAGCTTAAGGAGTAGGAGCACATCTTATTATCTGTATTAAGCCTCAAGACATGAATTAGAATTATTGTATTGGTTCTTCTGATCAGACATTCCTAGGGTCAAATTCTGCCCTGCACATTTTAAAATGAATGGTTCCCAGTCTCTTGCCAGAGCATTTTAGGCTGCTATAAAATATGTAGTCGAAGTCTTTTTTTAGGACTCAACAGTTACAAAAAGCAATTTGTGCTTTTAGAAATGTTTGCCTGCACAAATCTAAATTGCCATGACAAAGGTGTAATTTTCATATACTTCCTCAAATGATAAAAAATATCCAAGTATTTTCAAAAATGTAGTAATCGTGCACTGCAGAATGTACAAAGTAAAGACAACACAGACGGATTAAAATTACATCTGGTTTTCCCCATATGAAGAGAAATACATTAAATCCCCATTTCTCCAACTTCCAAAATGCCATATCTTTAAATTCATTTTTGCCTTCCAGCTTGAAATCACCCAATATGTGAATCCTGCTTTTTCCAAATGTGTTGGGGACAAACATTTTCCTTATCCTTACTATGGAAATTTGTCTTCATTTCCAACCCAGACTCAGGATCCCTCAGCCCTAGTGATACAGAATTCCATCTCCTTTGCATTTCTGAGGTGTTAGTTACTCATATCCTTGGAAGCAGCAAGGGGGTGGCAGAAAGAGAATCCAGGCCCAGCAGCACAAAGTAGAGGTAGGAATTCTGTGGGGGCCCCAAACTCATTAGTTGTAGGTGGTTACTAAAATCCTAACCACCTCTAGAAGCGCTATTTCCCCTATTTTAAGGGTAGGAAATGGAAGAAGAAAGGTTACGTTAATTTGACCAAGGCCCCAGAGTTTCAATGATGGGATTATAGTACAGAAATCCCGCTCCTTCTCTTGCCTTTAGTCTGCTAGTATGCAATCTCTCATGCTGTTTTACTACCCTGCTTAATGGCCTAATCACTCTGATTAGGCAACTGGCCAGTAGAGAACTCTAGTACCATCAGCTGCAGCCTAGGCAACACTGCCCCTCACAGCCACAAACTGACTTGGGGTCCTCCCAAACATCAAAGGAGTTGTAGCCATGTTTTGCCACAGAGCCCAAAGGCTGGAACTGGGAGACTAGGACCTGGCTACTCATAACCTTTGGGAAGAGATCAGTAACCTGCTTTCCACCCTAGCAGTCACTTAAAGGATATATTTTGCAAGTAAAAAACAAACAAACTAT
Organism: Emys orbicularis; assembly: GCF_028017835.1. Taxonomy (NCBI): domain Eukaryota; kingdom Metazoa; phylum Chordata; order Testudines; family Emydidae; genus Emys; species Emys orbicularis. Next base: position 84,425,755 of record NC_088691.1, on the reverse strand, counting down.
AAACAGTTAAAGCTTGAAAAGAGTGCTGATGTTTCCAGCTCTCAACCCAGGGGAGGTCTGCAGCTCCTTAACACAGGTCTTCAGGCAAACAAACATTCCCATCTACCATAATTTTGTTATTAGCTGCACTAGGCCAGTATTCTCACTGAACAGGCCCACAACATATTTGAGAGATGGAGCAGCTTCCTGCCCTTAGGTGGGAAATGGAAACTTCTGATCCCACATAAATCTGAAGTAGTGCAGCATCATTTTAAAAAGACTGAAGTCTTTAAGGGGTTATCTGGCTAATATTAAATGCAAAACTTGATCTAATGTTGGTCCTTTGCATTCAACTGTCAAAAAAAAATCAGTAGTAATGAGATAGACAAATATTTGAATCATAAAAGCTTTCTCTCATGGCTTTCAGATGTGTGGTTGGAGGAAAACAAATGCACTTATCTGGCAGATGAAGGTATTTCAGTTTATGTACTAAAAATAAAAACCCACAGAGTAGTTTTCATTCAGACCACATACTCTCACTTACATACTAATCCATCTTCTAGTATACAGTACTTAGAATAGAGGATCATAAACCCTTTGTTGTTACAAATGGTGCTGGGAAAAACAGTTATGCTTTTACAAAAGATTGACCATTCAGGATGAGCCAACAGAGGAGGAAGTGGATTGGTACAAGCAATGACATCTTCATTATCACTACATTTAGCACAGAGCCATGGAGAAAGTAAATGCATTTCTATTTAAATCTTATGTTTTCCTTTCTATGTTCACCCGACAGAGAAGGAGCACGATATATTAAATCAATACTTCCTGCATTTACGGTGGAATCATTGCTATTCTTTCCACAGTACATTAAGTTCCTACACATTTTAGGACATTAAATTTCAGAAATGTAGGGTGTGAGAGAGATGCCTAAGTGGCAGCCCTATATATATTGTGCAGCATCGAGATGCCCGATCCTAGTCATCCAAGTATGACCCTCTTTTCTACTCTGACCTCATTAGCACCCTCTATTCAAACATTAAAATATAAATAAAAGAAAATAATTTAAAAGTTATACATAGAACAGGTAAATCGTATTTAATAACTGCCATCTTGGTCATTACTAGGGACTGAACACAGGAGCCCCAGAGCTAAGAGAGTGAACATCTATTTCTTGAGCCAAAGTATTAAGTCTTCTAACTGGTAGCCATAGCAGACTCATATGACAGATTTTAAGGCCAGCAGGGACACTTACGATTGCCTAGTCTGACCTCCTGCATAACATAGGCCATAAAGTTCCACTTAGTAATTCCTGCATCAAGCCTATAACGTCTGTCTGAGCTAGAGCATCTTCTCTAGACAGACATTTATATTTGAAGACTTCCAAGTAAATCTACTGGAAAAATCTACTGTAGCCCTTGGAAAACTTGTCAAATTATTATTTACCCTCATTGTTGAAATTTTCACCTTATCTCTGGTTTGAATTTTTCTAACCCAGGCCACTGGCCACCTTGAAGATAAGGACTGGGACCTTGAGCTTGACCTGATATTCTATTGGAAAACAATATAGATAGAGGATGACTTGTCTGATAAGCTTGCGATAGACTGTGTTGTTATGAGATGCACGTCCTCTACAACCTGGAGTTTCCAATAGGCAAATGTCTTCCTAACCAGGTACACTGCATTGCTGCTGTCCTTCACGACTGCCTTCGCAATGGGGGGAGTGGGAGTAAGTAAACTGTCAGTGTGCTCTGTGATATAAGTGACAGAAAATGAAGAAATTCCTTGTTCAGAAGAGCAGACCCAAAAAGCAGGTCTCGCTGTGAAGCACCGATTTAAAGACTTCAGATGTAATTACCTTGTACTTAGTCAACATCACAAGCAGAACACAGATGATACTGTTGCTGGACTTCTAAAAACATCAGAACAGATGGCCAAGTGATTCTAAACCTACCACCAAGGCACTGATTACAGAATCTATTTCTTAGTGCTGGTCTATTCTTTATGGATTGTGCTGTGACTCTTTCATAAAAGATAGTCAGTTGTAAGAGGATTTAGCTACACAGCTCCCACTGACCAGCTACATTTTGACTAAGCCTCCCTAGAACCACTTAAAAATGTAAGTGGGGGGAGGGGAGGAGAGTTTCACACACTATGTAGTATAAAGCAATGTACCATTTCCCTTCTATTTTCATCTCAGCCAGGACAGACTTTATTGCTGCATTGCCCAAAGCTTCCCACATAGCTGGTCTCAGAAGAAAACCCCTATTACTAGTGCATTAGCTCAGTAGCATAGGCATCCAATCCACTCAGCACTAAGCATTTGCTGGGAGGAACAAGCATCTACAAATATCAAACTGCAGAAATGCTTCTCAGGAATTTTCAATTCTCACCCTGCCCCACATCACAACTGAATTATTGCCTTGAAAAAATGATGCTGTTCCCATCAACTCTATAGAAACAGTGACCTGTTCTATATAAGTTTTAATACTCACTTTTATTAAGATACCCTAAGAGCTTAGTTTATTGCAAATATTGCTGATCCATTTCATTAAAAAGGGCTGTTTATTCCATAATAATGTAAGGAGACAAGGTGCTCCGAGGTGCTTTGCAAGTTATGAGAATGGTAAGCAACAAATAACTATATGAAGAACGTATCCCTTCATGTCTCAAATAATTAGAAATAGATGTGATCATGTTATACTTTTTAACTAGACGACAGTAATAGCTTGTGGGAATACAATTCAATGACAATAGTTTATCATAGTAAGTCAGCTCTGTAGGGTTACAGTATATCGAGTATAAATGGGAAGCATTTGTTTCATTTCTGTGTTGCAGCAGTGTCTGGTGTACATTTTATAGTAGCATCACTGATGGTCTCCCACTGTTATTTTTAAATTAAACACAAGGCCGACTAAGTTAATAAGCATGCAATCAATAAAATCCTTTCAGAAATTCCTGTAACTGTGTACACAATAGTTTGTAGTAAAAGATAATAAAATTTGACAAACTATTATGTAATTACGACTGTTTTCTGGGATATTATTAATACATGTAATAAGTCACTTGGTCTAATAAATGATCCATACCTAACAACATCTGGTATTTCGTTAAACAGAAGTCACATAAATGTAACTGACTTCAGTGCACTGTTCCAATTTGTAACACTTAATTTGATTTGCTGAAAGGCCAAGAGTTATTTTTCATTCCATATCTGGTGAGAAAAGCATGACAGTCACACCCTCTCTGATATAGATCTTGCTACACAGTTATCCTCTGTGCCTTTGTCACCTTAAGATTGGCCACTATAGTATGCTCTACAAGGGGTTAACCTTGGGACCTCTTGGGAGCTGAAATTAGTGCAATACCTGCCTATTAAGAGGAGCTTTGGCTAGAAAGCATATTACAACTGTGCCCTGTGATTTGCACTGGCTGATGATTGGCTTCCACATGGCGTTCAAGGTGTTGGGTTTGATGTGAAAGCCCTAAATTGTTTTTGATCTAGTCACCAGAAAGATATCCTCTTTTCCTGTTCAACAATACACCAGATGTAAGTCAGCAGATGTGTTAGAACTGGAGCCCTCTCAGCTTAGCAGCTGGAGCTGTGGGAAGGTGGTGTGGCGGGTCAGAAATCCTGGAATTCACTCCCTAGTTTGGTCAGGCCAAGAATGATGTTTATTCCTCTCTATTTCTGATGTAAAGGTTCCTACCTGTGCCATGTGTGTTCAATTGTATTTTAGGGATTATTATTAGTTTTGTATTTTTAATTTGTTACATCACTTAGAGCAATGAAGAGGTGCCCTATAAATTTAAATTAAATTAATGGCTAGTGAGATCTGTATGCATTCTAAACAAACAGTAACCCAGAGTGTACATTAGTGAATCTCAATATAGGTACAGCAAGGCTGTGTTATGCAGAATGATCACTTTAGAGTGTTACAGTACTTATGTAACCCCCAAGGAGATTACCTAGATTCCTGGGGCTCTGTCTGCTGGCAGCTCAGGGAGAGGCACACTGTCCCTGGTAGGGATGGGGAGCCAAGGCAGACTCAGAGTCTGCCCAGCAACCAATAGGGAGTGAGAGACCCTTCCCAGGGATTCAGGAAAGGGGAGAAGCCATTTTTTGACTCAGTCTGGAGCCAGCCAGGGCAAGGGCAGGACTGGCTGTGTGGGGAGCAGGTGAGTTCCAGGCCTGCATGCAGGGTTGCCCCTGAGAACTGGCCTCTAGGGACCTGAAAGCAAGATCCCTCAGCTGGGCTTTTCCTTCTCCACTGATGATTCCCAGTTTGTAGAGTTTTGCTGTGAAACTTCCCCAGCCAGGCTGAGTTAGCCCTCCAGCTCCCTAGGGGAGACCAGTCACCACATGGTCAGCTCTGCTCTGTCTGCTAGTCCAGGGCTGCTGCCTGCTGTGTGTGTGTCTGGACGCTGGGCTAGGAGACTACAGTTTGGATTTTAGTACAGTTGTGTAATCTGCACCTTGAGCCCTGCACCCCTTTGTGGTGAGGGGAAATCCTGGGACCGAAGCAGCCTGATTCCTGCCAGCAGAGATCAGCCCCTCTGCAGTGACTGAGGAGTCCGGAGTCATCTCTGAACCTGAGGATCATTTATGGAGTTTGTGAGTGCACTATCTTTTAGTTAGTCAGGGAATTTGTTTTGGGGACCCCCTACTCCCTAAACTGTGTCCTCAAGCCAGAGAGTAATAGTCTGGGGATTTTATAACCTGCTGCATATTAAACCTATGGAGGGATTATTTACCACCTTCTCCCACTTGAGTCCTTTGGGCTGTACTGAACCAAGTCAGCCACACTGCTAAACCACTGCAGAGAAGAATTTTGTGGTCATAGGTCATCAAGGGCCCCAACAAAGTACGCGTACCAACGGGACACTAATCTTATATTTGGTACCTCAAGTCACATGACTGGGGAAAGTCACAGGTAGTATCGGTGTGGGCACCGGTGACCCTAAAAATAGTGTTTTACCCTGTTATGTTATATTTGTCTCCTGTTTAATATAATTATTGTGTTGAATATATTGTATGTGTTTGTGTTATTTCTTGGATGTCTCCAACTCCCTGGCAAGTAAGTGGGGAATTTTCCTCCCAAGCTGCCCTGGTGACCCTTTCAGGAAGGAGCGAGGGGGGTGGAGGCAGCGCCAAATAAATTCATAGGAAAAAATAAAGGAGATACACCCTGCTGAGTGGGTGGCGGGATCCAGAAAAACCCAGACCTGTCCATCAAAACCTGTAAGCAGATTGGCATTAAAGAAGGTAACCAGGTGGAGAGGGGGCGCTACACTTATAAACTTTTTTTAATAAATCCATTTTGAATAAAGTTCACAAAGCATATGCTCATTACATTTTATGGACATTTTAGAAAATGGTTTCTTTAATGTTTCTCCCCAGAAGCAGAATGTGTATTAAAACAGCATGACAACTAATCCCCTAACTCTCCAAAATTGAAAGCATGTATTTTACCCTTAAATAGATACACATGTAATGAATGCATTTCACCTCACTAGATTTAAGACTAAAATTACCCACCTTACCCCAAACGTAAACACTTTTTCTTTGTAAGTCTACAGTGCACACTCAGTTCTGCAAAACCATTATTCTGTTTCCCACTCTGCTCTATATCCATAGACATTTTTCTATGAAGTTTAAAATGGGTTCCACACCTTGTTACAATCACCCTGTTCTCGTGGACACCTTGGACAAAAATAATGGAACCCATCTGCATTCCCAGAGCCTGTGCGGTGGTTTCCAACATCTCAGTAGTTCCAACATTTGTGGTTCTTTCTTGATCCAAGTTTGTATATGCTATCTGAGCTCAATACCACCTTGATTTATTTCAAATTAATACAGTTTTATTTACATTTAAAACTCTTCCCATGAATTCTCTTAATTTATCTTTTGAGGCACTGTTTTCATAAAGTATTTTACAGTAAAAGCCATGTTATCCAGCACTTTATCAACCAGAAAGCTCTACTAACCAGCATTTCTGATATCTCCCAATACAAATCTTCAATCTAGTGCTCAGAACTAGTATACTGCCCAGGAGGTTATGCAATTGCACATTCTGCACTCTACTTTTATGCAAAAAGATGCAGAAGACAAGTAAGCAAGCTGATATCAGGGATTTATTCAAAAAAGCAGCTTCCAGGGTGGTGTCATAGGGTCATTACAGATTCAGCCCAATCTCCTTACATCTACAATGATAATTGATGTTGATAATGATGACCCTGAGGCACTGCAAGATCCTGAAGTGCCTTCTGAATCAAAGAAGCTAATTATGTTCAGTATAGTTTTAGTGTTAAGTGTATTTGTAGTGATCTGGGTGTACACCTTGCATTGCCCATAGTGATTTGTAGTATTATAAGATAACCTACTGTATAGGAAACTTGTATACACCTAAGTGCTTCAAGAAACCAACCACTCTGCAGTGCAGTATTACTACTGGATTGGTGAGTACCTGTATACTATTCTATACTTTATTCATTTTATTGTATTCTAATTCTTTGAAAATTGGTATTCCATATATAACTCTTAGTTAATCAGAATTTTTGACTCACCGGCACCACCAATTCCCTCAACATGCCGGATAACAAAGCTTTTACTGTATTAGGTTTTCTAAAGCTTTCCCCCCCCCCCCCCATTTCATTTGGTTGAGATCTTAAGCTGTACTTTTCTGATGTAAGCTTTAGAACATAAGAACGGCCATACTAGGTCAGACCAAGGGTCCATCCAGCCCAGCATCCTGTCTGACGACAGTGGCCAATGCCAGGTGCCACAGAGGAAGTGAACCTAACAGGCAATGATCAAGTGATCTCTCTCCTGCCATCCATTTTCAACCCTCTGACAAACAGAGGCTAGGGACACCATTCCTTACCCATCCTGGCTAATAGCCATTAATGGACTTAACCTCCATGAATTTATCTAGTTCTCTTTTAAACCCTGTTATAGTCCTAGCCTTCACAAGTTGACTGTGTGAAGAAGAACTTCCTTTTATTTGTTTTAAACCTGCTGCCCATTAATTTCATTTGGTGGCCCCTAGTTCTTATATTATGGGAACAAGTAAATAACCTTTCCTTCTTCTCTTTCTCCACACCACTCATGATTTTATATACCTCTATCCTATCCCTCCTTAGCCTCCTCTTTTCCAAGCTGAAAAGTCCTAGCCTCTTTAATCTCTCCTCATATGGGACCCGTTCCAAACCCCTAATCATTTTAGTTGCCCTTCTCTGAACCTTTTCTGATGCCAGTATATCTTTTTTGAGATGAGGAGACCACATCTGTACGCAGTATTCAAGATGTGGGTGTACCATGAATTTATATAAGGGCAATAAGATATTCTCCGTCTTATTCTCTATCCCTTTTTTAATGACTCCTAACATCCTGTTTGCTTTTTTGACTACCGCTGCACACTGCGTGGATGTCTTCAGACAACTATCCATGATGACTCCCAAGATCTTTTTCCTGATTAGTTGTAGCTAAATTAGCCCCCATCATATTGAATGTATAGTTGGGGTTATTTTTCCCCATGTGCATTACTTTACATTTATCCACATTAAATATCATTTACCATTTTGTTGCCCAATCACTTAGTTTTGTGAGATCTTTTTGAAGTTCTTCACAGTCTGCTTTGGTCTTAACTATCTTCAGCAGTTCAGTATTGTCCGCAAACTTTGCCACTTCACCATTTACCCCTTTCTCCAGATCATTTATGAATAAGTTGAATAGGATTGGTCCTAGGACTGACACTTGGGGAACACCACTAGTTACCCCTCTCCATTCTGAAAATTTACCATTTATTCCTACCCTTTGTTCCCGGTCTTTTAACCAGTTCTCAATCCATGAAAGGATCTTCCCTCATATCCCATGAGAACTTAATTTACGTAAGAGCCTTTGGTGAGGGGCCTTGTCAAAGGCTTTCTGGAAATCTAAGTACACTATGTCCACTGGATTCCCCCTTGTCCACATGTTTGTTGACCCCTTCAAAGAACTCTAATAGATTAGTAAAACATGAATTCCCTTTATGGAAACCATGTTGACTTTTGCCCAACAATTTATGTTCTTCTATGTGTCTGACAAATTTTATTCTTTACTATTGTTTCAACTAAATTTGCCTGGTACTGACGTTAGTCTTACCGGTCTGTAATTGCTGGGATCACCTCTAGAGCCCTTTTTAAATATTGGCATTACATTAGCTATCTTCCAGTCATTGAGTACAGAAGCTGATTTAAAGGACAGGTTACAAACCATAGTTAATAGTTCCACAATTTCACATTTGAGTTCTTTCAGAACTCTTGGGTGAATGCCATCTGGACTCGGTGACTTTGCTAGCTTCTCAGTGCCCTCTTCTTGTTCCCGCTGAGCCATTGTTAAATACACTATAAAATTTAATTCTTTTTTTAAAAGCTCCTGCAGTTTTACATTTAAGCAGTGAATGGTTCAGTATGTTTTACTAACCTTAACTAGCTACATCCTCTTTACCGTTAACTCCACTATAGCATGATCACTTACAGTAATTGCCTCATTTTTGTTTTGCTTTGTCCCCTAAACTAGGATTCCTGAAAATCATTAGTCAGCACTTGTAAAGGTCAGTAAGAAGCAAAATAAAGTGAATCACTTTCTTCCTTTGAGGTCCATTGGTTGGCAGATATCTAATACAACTTTGTCTTGACACAGTTCAGCCATTGTTTTCATTTCTGAAATCTCTTTCATTGTTATCCTAGACTCATTTACAAAAAGGGGCACAAATATTTGGTTATTTTTACATATTTGGTTATTTTTATTTACTTTTTTCAAAAACTGGACCTACTTAACATCAACTTATGTGTTTCATATAGTTTTCTGAATTGTCCTTGAAACAATTGCTGTCTTGCTGACTCACAACTGCTACCAAGAGGCAAGGTTAACACTGCAAATGAGGCAATTTTGTTGGGTTATTTTAAACACTGAAGTTCTTCTCATGGAATGATTACTCCATCTGAACACAAAGCATGAGAAGTTAGCACAGCTATTACAGTCTGATCATAGGAGCATGATCACAAGGGTCTCTGAGAGTACGTCTGCACTGCAATTAAAAACTCGCAGCTGGACCATGCCAGCTGACTGGGGCTTGTGGGACTGTTTAATTGCAGTGCAGATGTCCATCCTGTTTCTGGAGCCTGGGCTGAAGGGCCCTGAGAGGTGGGAGGGCCCCAGAGCTCAGGCTGCAGCCCTAGCCAGAATGCCTACACCACAACGAAACAGCCCCGCAGCCCAAGCTCTGTAAGCCCAAGTCAACTGGCACAGGCCAGCTATGGGTGTCAACTTGCAGAGTAGACATACCCAAAACACCAGAATGGCAGTTACACTACAGTAACATTAACATTTTACCAAGCCTTTAGTCCTTTTAGACACACAATTACCATTGATTGTAAGAGGATTCATGTGCAGGAGGGCAGCAGAATTGGACCCCAAATTAAAACAAACAATTTACCTCAAGGTTCCTGACTGGTCCCTCAGCTTTTTGTGGAACCCTTATACCAGCCCTTCCCCCCCGTTCCTAATATGCATCCTCCATTCCCATACCAACTAGCATTGAGCTAGCTCTAGTATTCTTCATATTACAGCTAACTTTAAATACTTGTTTTAGCACCATTAATTTATGCTGGCTATTATGGAAGAATAGCTTTGCTATTAGACAGTAGTAGCCGAAATATTTGTTTATAGGACAAGTTGTTCCTTTATTACATCAAATCTTGCTGCCTTTTCAATGATACCCAGTCCCACATATTGCTCCCACAGATTTTTGTATGTATAATTTCTTCCAGATGGTGGATTCAGTGCAGACAGTAATTTACATAATTTAAATCTGCTTACTCGCATAAATTATACAACATACATGGTGCCAGATTCTTCCCTCAGATCTATGCACAGGCTCCCACTGAAGTTAATATGAACTATACGAGCATCTATGGACCAAATGTGGCCCCTAGCGTGTATAAGAAGGGAAAATCGAGCCCTTCAGATTTGAACTAAATAAGCAAAGTTCAGCTATCAGAAATATGAGAAATTTCACAGGCATAAAGGCAAATTAGGCAAGATTTCCCCATGACGACATTTCATATTTGATTGTACTCCAAAATGACGATTATTGTATCAAACTGAACTATTCATTAGTAAACTATTTACCCAACAGCTACTTTGATGCAAGGAGGATCAATGAGTATTCACTGAAGTGTTTACTCATCTTGCTTTTCTTACAAAGAAAATGCAAGACAGAGTGTTTTCCAAGTAGACTAAAATAAATTAACTCTCTCAGTAATCATCATCAGCTTCCTCCTCACTGCTACAGAAAGATTTTTTTAAACTAAACAGATTGAACATTTTAGCTTTAGTTACTGACTAAGAAAGCTTTGTGCAGGTGCCTGACAAATATTTTGTCACTGAAACCCAACAAGCTAAATTATTCCCTATTAGTTGGATCCAGGTTTGAGTAGTACAGGTCTGTCGCATCTTACGCGCATTTAACATGCGCGATTTCAGCTTTACGCGGTTGGCAAAAACAAAAACAAAAAAAAGAGAAAAACAACGATTTTAGTACTGTGCCTGGAGTGTGGGCGATTCCGCCCACCATTCAACTCAATGTAATTTTGACTCTACACTTTACGCGCTAACCGCGGAACGGAACCCCTGCGTAAGATGAGACTCGCCTGTATTAACCTCTATTTTTTTTTTTAAGAAAAAAAACGTGTTAGAGCAGAAATTCTCAAATTGGGGGGTCGTGACCCCTCGGGAGTCATGGGCTGTCAGTCTCCATCCCCAAACCCTGCTTTGCCTCCAGCATTTATAATAGTGTTTAATATAAAAAACTGTGTTTTTAATTTATAGGGGGGGGCACACTCAGAGGCTTGCTGTGTGAAAGGGGTCACCAATACGAAAGTTTGAGAACCACCGTGTTAGAGTTAGAATGAACAGCAAGGAAAATGTTAAACTACAACTGTGATTTTAAGGCAGTGATCACATTCTCATTCCAGCTGGAGTTCAGATCGAGTGAGGAGAGGCCTAGAATATCTAGGTATGAATACAAGAATTATCACCTTACAAAGTAGCCAAGCATTCTGGACAGAAAATCTGGATAACTCACCCTCATGTCTCCAAGGTTCAATCAATTCCATGCTAGTTTGAAATCCAGACTGTCTAGTGGTGTACCTCAAAAGCCATCAGAGTCCAGCTTGATTGGACAATAAGCAGCAGTTCCAGAGAGGAGAAACCCTGCAGCCCCCCCCCACCTCAACTGCAGGCAGGCAAACAGAGTATTCCCACTGATCATTAAGTGCTATTAACTGGGGAAGTTGCAGTCTCTCGATTAGCCAAGTCCAAGACCATTTAGGACGTATATAAAAACATCACAAATTGCGCAGAAGTGAAGTGAAAGCCAGTGCAGAGCACAAGCATGATACACTCACATTGACCTGCTCTACTTAAGCATGTGGTACCTATTTTGCATGAGCTGAAGCTTAGTGAAGGACGGGTCACCTCATCAAAGGTAAATATATGTCTGCAGTTCTTATAGTGGCTGTGCAGGGGACGGCCTACAAGCTCCATAGTTAAGCGTACATTATAGCCCTGCTTTAGATCATCAAGCTTAATAGATCAGGCTGCTTTGTACACTAGAATGGATAAGAATTTCTCACATGCATTTTGAATTGATTTGTATTGCTCTTTCACACTGTTCTAAAAAACAAGCCAAAGATCCACCACACCAATGAAGTCCAACAGAGTAAGGTCAGATATCACTAACCAACAGGGATAAAAACAACTGCTGTATAAGACTGAAAAGCTGGGACTGCCTACAGTGCTTTGCTAGATTTCAGACCTTATATCTATATCATTCTGAGTGACATCTTGCTCTCCCCCTCCCTCCAATTTAACCATCTGCTAGACATGAACACTTAGAAACAAATGCTTTTATGCCCTGAAAGTTGGCTGTCTCAGCTTTAAAAGTATATGAAGTATCAGGCTTTACATCTAGTGGTTTAGGGGATGAAGTAACTGCTAAACCTATGTGGGAAAGACTTTCGCTTTCGGGACCAATATATGTTTTTCCAAGCTGTTGTCCTGACTAACAGTCAGAAAATTTTTGACCCCTGTAACTAAAAAACCAGCTAGCACTGGTATTGTTTCTGGGGGGTTAGTGTTATATCAATCACTTAAGCACAGAGCACTCACATGAATTAAAACATGCCAACATGGAAGACTGATAAAAGCAGCCGGCTACAGTTTTACCTTACAAAAGGGGGATAACAGCCCCACAACTCTTCTACTTAATGTAAGGGTCCAGCATGAGGGAAGCATTGGCTTTAATCCACCACCAGCAAATAGGGAGGAAAGTGACCTTCAGCCTACTTTCTTCAAGCAACCCCCAGACTGTTGAGGGAAGATGAGGTGTGTCTTGATCTGTGAAAGACATAATTGCAGCCACTTCCCAACTCAACCGGCGCCTAGCCACAAGTCTCATGGATCCCATTTACCTCAAGAGTTGGCCTCATGATACCTATCATCCCTCCCCTCCACCCCAAAACTGGGTGGCTAAAGTTTGATGAGAAACAGCCCTTTTATTCTTAAGAAAACAAAGTCTCTACAGTGCTGGGGGAGTGGTGGGCTGGGGAGGGAGGCAAAAAACCTACATGTCGCCGGTCATGTTTGTTTGGTAGGATAATTTCTTCCTGATACTAAAGGAGCAATCCAGTTAGGCCCACAGCATACCCTGAAAGTTACTGTAACCTCTACATCATCCATGGAATGAGTTATCACTTTTGAAATTAAAAAAAACAAACAAACCCAAAACCCAGCACCACCCTCCCCCAAGGAAAGCCTGCTGCAATCCCAACCCCCAACCACAAGGCAACTCCGCAATCCCCCACCTTCAACAGACACTTATCGTATCTAGAGAGATAACACACATAGATATGATCTATAGCAGGGATGGCCAACCTGAGCCTGAGAAGGAGCCAGAATTTACATTGCCAAAGAGCCACAGTAATACATCAGCAGCACCCCGCATCGGCTCTTCCCTCCCCCCAACTCCCAGTGCCTCCCACCCACTGGCAACCCCGCCGATCAGCACCTCCCCCTCCCTTCCCGCACATCCCAATCAGCTGTTTCATGGCGTGCAGGAGGCTCTGGGGGGAGGAGCGAGGGCACAGAAGGCTCAGGGGAGGGGGCAGGAAGGGGTGGAGTGGGGGCAGGGCCTGTGGTAGAGCCAGGAGTTGAGCAGTGAGCACCCCTGGCACATTGGCGCCTGTAGCTACAGCCCCAGAGTCAGTGTCTATACAAGGAGTCGCCTATTAACTTCTGAAGAGCTGCATGTGGCTCCGGAGCCACAGGTTGGTCACCCCGATCTATAGCCTCACACGTCTCCTCATTCTTGCACGACTCAAACCCTCTCTCTCACACAGATGGTGCTCTTATAGACTCATAGACTCATAGACTTTAAGGTCAGAAGGGACCAATATGGTCATCTAGTCTGACCTCCCGCATGATGCAGGCCACAAAAGCTGACCCACCCACAACAGAATCTTCCAGCCTGCGACCCCTGCCCTATGCTGCGGAGGAAGGCGAAAAACCTCCAGGGCCTCTGCCAATCTACCCTGGAGGAAAATTCCTTCCCGACCCCAAATATGGCGATCAGCAGTGCCCCGAGCATACAGGCAAGATTCTACAGCCGGACCCTCATTTTACCCGCGATGGCACGTTAATGCCTAATTGACTAAAACCACGTTATCCCTTCAAACCATTCCCTCCATAAACTTATCAAGCCTAATCTTGAAGCCAGAAAGGTCTTTCGCCCCCACCGCTTCCCTCGGAAGGCTGTTCCAGAATTTCACCCCTCTGACGGTTAGAAACCTTCTTCTAATTTCAAGCCTAAACTTCCCCACTGCCAGTTTATATCCATTCGTTCTCGTGTCCACATTACTACTGAGCTGAAATAATTCCTCTCCCTCCTTGGTATTAATCCCTTTGATATATTTAAAGAGAGCAATCATATCCCCCCTCAGCCTTCTTTTGGTTAGGCTAAACAAACCGAGCTCCTCGAGTCTCCTTTCATAGGAAAGGTTTTCCATTCCTCGGATCATCCTAGTGGCCCTTCTCTGTACCCGTTCCAGTTTGAGTTCATCCTTTTTAAACATAGGAGACCAGAACTGCACACAGTACTCCAAATGAGGTCTCACCAGCGCCTTGTATAACGGAAGCAGCACCTCCCTGTCCCTACTAGAAATACCTCTTGCATGTTGGTGGGCAGACAGCTGCTGTATTTCAACAATTTTGATCTGTTATCACTTAAACTGCGGAAGTGGCAGCATCTTTAGCTGGACACAGAAACTTTTAACATTAGATATCCAAGTGTACTGTGATAATAATGCAACACTTTAGACCCACATTAAAAAGAGGGGGGGGGCAGATTAAATTATTTTCCTGGCAAATCCATAAAAACTGCCAGACCGATCAAATACTGGCCAGGTAGTAACCCTACCCATGGAAGGGAAATGGGTGTTAAAAGCAAATGCCACCTACCTCCTTGGTTAGGTATACAGAAGACTATTTAAAGGCCAGACAGAACAAAAGCACTCAAAAACAGCCTTGCTGACAATCATCAAATACAAAATTATTCACCTTGCAAAGAGTCTTATTAAGTACAGTACATTTGAGTCCCAAAATAAACCCAGTAACCAACCAACAACATACACATTTTGCTCCTCTTTGAGCAATTTAGAAGTGTAATAAATCAGTTTACACAATGAACATATGCACTGTATTATGGCTAGACAAGATTTAACATTCTTTTGTTAATTTGGCAGAGGGGAAAGACAATAAGAGAGAACACTACAATTTGCAGCCATCTGTGGTACTGAAAACAGTAATAAACTTGAAAAGTGCTGTTATTATATAGTGCTCAGTCCTAACAAGCCATGATTTCAAATATTTATGCCTAAATTAATACCTCAACTTTTGTAGGAAGAGAAATATTTTTACCATTAATCTTTTCCACCAGTCCAAGATCCAATAGTATAATACAGTTTACACAGTCACATATCACTGGGTAAGTCATAGTCAATTATAAATGTAGGATGCTAAGTTACTTAATGCTTTTATTTTTTAAACTTATGATTGACACCAGTTGCAATCATGGTCTTAGGCCACTTCATCTTTGTGCAGAGAAGAATACTTCTACATATTGAGTTTTGTGGGGTATATCTATCATTGAACTCATTGCTTTGCTTACAAAATTTACTAAATTAAAGGATAATAAAGTCAATATTTTAAATTAAAATTCATGTAAGACTATTCATATGCTGCTTAGTGTCAGAAGCAGTCAATATGTAATTGCTTCTCACCCCTTGCCCCACAATTGAATAGGTTCAGTGTCCTAATGATACATCTAGTAATCTATACTTTGCCAAAAAAAAAAAAAAAAAAAAAAAAAACCCTACAGACTTCTCAGTATGCTAGTACTACAGGGTACATTTATTATCCTCAGGCCTCTGCTTTACTTTTTAATTACAACACTTCACCCAAAGATGTTACTTCAAGTCATAAACTTAGAGGAGAAAACAGACTAATTTGCAGATCGGTAGTTAAATCTTCTGCTTCAATGACATTAATTTGCTGGCGCACTTCTCACTGAGCAAAAAGATTAATGCTAACTTGCTTCATGATTTAGGTTTCTGTGAAAACCTACGTTTCCTAAATCACAATGTTACGTTGTTCTAAAATTACACTAATGCTTGATGACCACATGCTTTCTATAGTACCTCATGTTAAGTTAAACCATCACTAGAGAATCATTTTCATAGTACAGTGTTTAGGGTTATTGCCTCAAAAACCTGACTGTTGATTTAAAACCAAATCATTTTGCCTTCTGATGGACATTTAAGTGCAAACTTTTTAAATGTAGAGGATTTTTGTTTTGTTGGGGATGTCTGTTTTTTTAAATAAACAAGCAGATCTTACTTTTGGGAGACCAAAGAAATGAAGAGCCTGAAAGCAGTCATTAAGTACTAAAGAATGGATCTGGGAAGCACTTGTCTTGATATAATAGGTGCTGGAACTAGGAGTGCAGGGGGTGCTGCAGCACCCCCTGGCTTGAAGTGGTTTCCATTATATACAGGGTTTACAGTTTGGTTCAGTGGCGGTCAGCACTTCCACTAAAAATATTGTTCCAGCACCCGTTTGATATCCTCCTCATTTACTTCTCTGCTGAATGTAAAACTCACCAATATTTCTAGCCAAACGTATCTCACCTTGCAGGAGACACATTTTCCATTGGGGCTGCACAGTGATTACAAAGTTGAACGTTTCTAGATCAATAATTGTCACACTAGGATTTTTATTCTGTGGCAAGCTACACAGCAGTCATCACTGATTTCAGTAGCTGGTTCTTAGGTCCTCTTTAGAAGAAAAGACACTGGCACATAGTTTAGGACATACCTTTAGCATTTGTAAGATTGGGCTTTTACAGAAGCAAAGTTTTGCTGAGGTGTTTTTGAGGGAGTGGGAAACAGTAAAGTTACACGTTCCCCTGAAGTTCTGTGAACCTAAAATAGAATAGCAAAATTGCTAGTGCGTAAGGACCAGAAAGCTCCTCTGACTAGCTTACTATTATTCATTTATATTATGGTAGCATCCAACGGCCCTGGTCAGGATTGAGAGTTTCCTGCACCATTTCACAATTTCCAAATATAAGGTCACGCTGATTTTCTTATTTAAGAGAACAGGAGTAGTGCACATTAGCTTAGCCAGATCAGAGTCTCACTTTTTGTCTACCCTTTCTTTGCCTTTTTGTTAGCAAAGACATCCAAGAGTGTCAGTATGAGAATTCAACCTCACACACAAGCATCACACACATATGGGGAGTACCTGTTCTTCCTCCTGATGTGGACTCCACCTTTCCCTCTTTGACCCCTTATTCTCCCATCTCCAGGAGTTTTCCCCAGTTTTATCCACCTTCCCCTGAATACATTGCAGCCCCACTTGCCCTTCTCCCACCAGATTCCACCTCCTGACACCATAGCCCTGGTCAGCTCACTCCACCGTACTACCTGGTAACTGCTGCACACATGGGAGTGTGCATCTCAGTTCTACTCACTCCCCTCGAGAGCTCCTGTGTCCCCCATCCCACTCCCATGTCAGGCTCCAATATTCCCTTCAGGCCCCCTCCTTGGCTCTGTCAGTGCCCTGTAGCTCCTGCTCCTCTTCCATGCTCCAGTGGGCCCTCTCAGCAGGCTCCAGAGGCTGCTCCTGTCCACAAGGTAGCATGTTTGCTGGGGCAAGGAAGGAGCCGCCCAGCTAGAATCCTTATGGCCTCCTATCTCAGTAGCTCCGCCCCCTCCATATACTGCAGTATACTATTGTGGGGGTCTAAGGCTGCTGCTGTACACATCAGTGGGCTGGAGGTAGGTGGCAGTTCCTCACTGCTCTGCCTGCTCCACATTCCTGCCCTGATCAGAGGGCACACTGGGAGTTGGGAAACCTGGAAACTGCAGGCAGCTGTAATGGCTCCCCATGTTCTACAAGTGACACAGCAACCTCTAGTAGAGAAAGCGTGAACTGCAGGCAAGTCTGAGCAGCCTATGGCTTTATGCAAGATCATGCGCAGTCATAAAAGTCACTCTTGAAATTGAGTGTTGGCAACACCAAGACTGTTAGTTTTGCAGACAGATACTTGCATCAGTACATGTGGAAATAAATGGGAACAGAAGAGAGAATATAATGGTATCAGATCATCAAAATGCAGACTTTTTAAAATGTCTGGTAAGTCTAGACAGTTGTTCTACAATGTGAAGATAATTAAAAATATAACCCTATTCATCTGCTATCTTAGGGTAGGTCTATACTTACCTCCGGGTCCGGCAGTAAGCAATCGATCTTCTGGGATCGATTTATCGCGTCTTGTCTAGACGCGATAAATCGATCCCGGAAGTGCTCGCCGTCAACGCCGGTACTCCAGCTCGGCGAGAGGAGTGCGCGGCATCGACGGGGGAGCCTGCCTGTCGCGTCTGGACCCGCGGTAAGTTCGAACTAAGGTACTTCGACTTCAGCTACGTTATTAACGTAGCTGAAGTTGCGTACCTTAGTTCGAAGTGGGGGGTTAGTGTGGACCAGGCCTTATACACAAAGGACAGCTCCTATGCCCAGTGCCAACTTAAAAGGGTGGAAATGGGAAGGAGACAGTGAATAGGAAAACACCTTTCACAGTGATTTCTTTTATTATTTTTATCTTTGCTTTTTGTTTTCTCTTTGGATTGTTAATGTTTCCTTCGAAGAAAGTTACAAATGGGAAGTATTGTATTTGAATATAATTTACACATTAATTTATTTCCTTTTTTTTTTTTAAGTGTTTTAAAAAGTAAATTTAAACACCAAAATGTAAAATGGACTATTCTAATTGATTAAATTTGATATATTTGGGATAGTATTAGCTCTTAGATTTCAGCTACAGTTCATTAGCATTCAAAATGTGAGAGTCATGCCCCCAAAAGAGTCCTGGGACTGAATTAAATATGAGATTTTAAACTAATAAATGTTGGATTCTTTTTATTTGTCTTCTGGTTTTTGAGCCCACGGGATTCACATTTGCAAGCTTTTCTGGGCAACCATGAGGATAGAAACTTACTTTATATTAAAAAATGAAAGCAGAGATTCTCACACAATGAGGACTTCGGGAACCAGGGCTTTAAGAAAAACAAATATCAGGAGATGCACAATGTTGCAGGAGTTGGCAACAATACAGCTCAAGGGCAAGCTGCAATTTCATGTAGCCAAGAAGCCAAAATATTTTTGGATCATTTTGATTAAACAAGCAACAGTGCTCAATACAGTCCTGCAATAGAATCTACATGACCAGACCCTTATGTCTCTGCAGAGTCCCATTCAAGTCTAGGTACCCCAGCCCCCAACTTCTCTCCATTTTTAAAAAAAAAATGATTCAGCATTTCAGTGATACCAAGCTCTCATGACCTTGTCTATGTGGATCTGATTGCAGGCTCAGGAACAATGTACAGTAACTCCTCGCTTAACTTTGTTGTTATGTTCCTGAAAAATGCGACTTTAAGCGAAACAATGTTAAGCGAATCCAATTTCCCCATAAGAATTAATGTAAATGGGGGGGGGGTTAGGTTCCAGGGAAATTTTTTTCACCAGACAAAAAAAAACCTATATATTATATGTTTTAAACAAACAATTTAATACTGTACACAGCAATGATGATTGTGAAGCTTGGTTGACGTGGTGGAGTCAGAGGGTGGGATATTTTCCCCAGGAATGCCTTGCTGCTAAATGATGAACTAGCACTCGGCTGAGCCCTCCAGAGTTAACACATTGTTGTTAATGTAGGCTCTCACACAAGGCAGCACGAACATGAGGGAGGGGAGACAGTATAGCAGACAGAGACAGACACACACCTTGTGTGTGGGGGAGAGAGAGAGAGATGCACACTGCCCCTTTAAGTAAGCTGACCCACTCTTAAGTGCATTGTCTTTTTAAGTGGATCAGGAAGTTGAGACAGCAGCTGCTGCCCCAAGCTCTCTCTGTCTCTCTCTCTCCATGTCCCCTCCCTGCTCTATATGGAGAAGGGGTAAGCAGGGTGCAGGAGCGGGGGGAGGGGGACACCCTAACATTAGCCCCCCCCTTCGCCTCCTGCACAGCAAGCAGGAGTCTCTGGGAGCAGCTCCAAAGCAGAGGGCAGGAGCAGCACATGGTAGTGGGGGGGAGGGACAGCTGAACTGCCGGCAATTGATAGCCTGCAATTGATAGCCTGCTGGGCGGATGCAGCACAGGGAACTTAGGGGAGCGGGGAGCTGATAGGGGGGCTGCCGGTCCACTCCGCTTACAAGACCCCACCAGCTAGCTGCAACGGGCTGCTCAAAGTGAGGCGTTACTGTACTGGTTTGAGAAGTGCTCTGGAGATCATTTTATGGTTATAAAAAAAATTTAGAAGTTGTAATTAAGTGAAACTGTTTGACAAGAAAAAATTATATTTCATGAACAAGTCATAAAAAGTGTCCCAGAAAAAAAATTCATAACAGTGCCACAGAAGGTTATTGTTTTACAAAAGTACTTGGAGGTCAGATGTATTCTGAACAGGGACAGACTGATTTTTTGCTTTTCATCATATGCAGTTAATTACCTGGGACATAAATAAATGGAACAAACCTATGCAGGAAAGTTTAATACTTCTCATGCAAAACTGAGTCTTGTCTATCATCGCCAGTTACAAGGTTCTGCAGGTCAAATGATCCCCTCAGTGACAGTTCTCTATCCCACTATCTCCAAATTATGCCCTGAGACTGAACTAGGTTATTTCATTGCTTTTAATTAAGTTGACAGTTTTAATGGATGGGAAGGTTGGCCCAAGCAATTAAAATATAGTTAACAATTCTGTCAATGATGTGCAAGCCACAATAGACTGCAGATCATTCTCCCAAAGCTTATTATTAATTAAGAATCAATAGTGTGCTAGGTCCTGTACAACACAATTATTTTTGTCACCCACAAAATTCAGAAAAACACTAAGTACACAAGGAACAGAGCCATTTTGAGGGAGAGAGTCATTTTACATAGCTACTTTTCCAACAATATTTCATTGTGTTTTGTTTTTAAATCCAGTACTAGAGATTAAAGAATCAGATTGCCCAGAACGTCAACTTTCAGAGCATTGCACTTAGCTTTTCTAGCGAGCAGAACTTCCCTTTACTAAGTATCATAGGGTATCTGAAGAAGTGGGTTTTTTTACCAACAAAAACTTATGCCCAAATAAATCTGTTAATCTTTAAAGTGCCACTGGACTCCTCGTTCCCTTTATTAAGGAGTTTAACTGTTGCCTCTTTCTTCCAGGGATGATAGCATCTATTTGCAGCATCTGACAACTAGTAACCTTTGTGACTATAGCTTCATCTTAGAGATGAACATGAAAAAGGAAAAACCTCTAATACTAGAGGCAGACTGAGCAAAGCAGGTTTGTTCAGTGTGAGTTGCAATCAAATTAGAGCACAAGATTAGCATAACACACTGAGAAATAGCTAAAAGTTCCAACATTCAGAGCACTGGTTGGCTAAACCATGTTAGTTGGTCCAAGAGCCAGCTATTCACCTGGAGAAGACAGACAGGGTTATGGTCAGTTTAATGTATCTGCATCAAGAGCAGGTGGAGTTACAGATGCTCTGTGGTGCAGTTCCTAAATTCTGAATCTCTGTATGAATAATGTCCTGTTTCTAAAGTATATAAAGAACAGATGGTAAATGCTATTGTCAAAGTCAGCTGCATGAAGAAAATTTTACAACCACGGTAATAAGACGCTTTATCTAGTAGCTCTTTAAAGAGACATCTCAAAGCTCTTTAAGCCTCACACACCCCTTTGAGGAAGGGAAGTATGGTTCTTCAAGAATTGGCTCTGCAGCCTCCCACTCTGGGATGCTTCTGGGTCGGAGCCATCTGGAAAGTAGTTACCACTGGAGGGCAGACAATGATCAGTCGTGTGGTGTAAAGGGTAACGTGGCCCCAACTATGCTTTTCTACTTTCCTGCCACTGTTGTCCCTTTACCTTTCATGTCTCAATCTCTTTCTAGTAATCTGTCCCTTGTGTTTACATTAGGCCACAGTGGTTTTCAAACTGGGGTATGCGAGCTCTCAGAGGGTACATGAGAAAAATCCTATAATGGCGGAAAACACAGATTATTTAGTACAGAGTTTTTCAAACTATGGGGCACAGAGGAACATTTGGGGTTGGGGGGAAGCAGCCCTGAATTTTGAGCTGAGCCCACTCTGAGTTATAATTTTTGGTTGTGCTTCCCCCAACCCAGACAGGCTAGGTGGCCTGCTGAGGTGGCGCTTCCTCTCAGAGCCCCGCTGTGCAGGGCTGCCTCGAGCCACCTGGTGTCGCCACTTCCCCCCCCCCCTCCGAACATGCCCCACAGTTTGCAAAGCTCTAGAAGCTGTTGCTAAATGAAAGGCAGAAAACTGGGGGGGCGGAGGGGGACACATGACCCCGCATGCCCACTTGTAAGTCTACCGCATACCCCCAGAGGTGACACATTTGGAAAGGGGTCTGCAGCCTGAAAAGTTTGAAAACCACTGTAATAGGGTAATGCAACGTAGAAACAAGGTACAATAGATATAATAGATATCCAGGTTACCAATATCCTTGCCCTAATGTTAGAGTTTCCGCGTTGAGTCTGCCCTTTTACAGAGTTGGCCTCTGTATCATTTCTGGTATTCTCCTGTTTCACCTGCAACTGTTGAGATAGTAAAGTCCACTAAACAATCAGGTCTTAAACATTGTGCCTCCTGTGGGACAGGCATATGACTGATCCTCATGGTGCTTGAATAGTAACACAGAAATGACTTGCTTAGAAAAATCCTGATTATAAACACTAATCGAGTGAGAGCAAAAAATTGAATATTACAAGTATCCAAATAAAAACATGAACAGTTGGGTTTGTTTTTGTATTTGTAATACTATTTCCAAGTTGACATATGAGTTAAACTCATTAGTCCATTTGTTGAGGTGTGGACATTATTTTTTTCCATTTCCTGGCAAGACAAGCATTTGGCAAGTAGCTAGTATAATCAAGAGTAATTTCTCTTGAAAACAATCCAGTCCTAATGTTTCTGGTATTATGCCCAGGATGGCAAGAGAAAGAAACTCAGTTACCGTCCACGCTGCAGAAACTGATGTAAAGACATCTGCCAAAACACTCCTAATTAGGGGCATGACCACAGTAGATGAGTTAACATTCCCTTATTGTTTTAGGCTTATCAAGAGTAGGTAAGGTGGCTGAATTTATGTAGCCAACCTGGGATGCACAAATGCAGTTGGAGATATAATGGAACACAGGTGAAAGTATCTTCAAAAACATCTTGACCATTTTTGTTCATATTTCAAATTCTATTTTCAGAGTAGCTGACATATTCTAGTATTAAACATATGTGCTAAAATGTTTCTATCTTCCTACAGCATGTAAGTAATACAGCATATTAGTGTCCTCAAATCTCATTGTTAAAAAACAAAAACCCAATATGTAAATTTCCAGGGGAAGTGTAGCTTATTAAGAATCAGCAAACCAAATATTGGTATTCCAGTACTTTTCTAGGAGAACTTAGATATTTTGTATAAAAATGGGATATTTTCCTGGCCCTTTTAGAATCCTACCTGTCCTGCAAGTAGGGATTGTCTTTTTTT
Organism: Emys orbicularis; assembly: GCF_028017835.1. Taxonomy (NCBI): domain Eukaryota; kingdom Metazoa; phylum Chordata; order Testudines; family Emydidae; genus Emys; species Emys orbicularis. The sequence goes on along the minus strand of NC_088691.1, from coordinate 84,402,554 downwards.
TTTTTTTTTAAGCTGGACTCAGTTTCATGCAATTTAATTCATCCTTCAGGACAGATGGAATTTTAAAGAGCCAGGAGTAATATATTAAAAGAGACAGACCATTCATCCAAAACAATAACGCATATTACAAATTGACCTGAGGAGGTTGTGAAGGCTAGGACTATAACAGGGTTTAAAAGAGAACTAGATAAATTCATGGAGGTTAAGTCCATTAATGGCTATTAGCCAGGGTGGGTAAGGAATGGTGTCCCTAGCCTCTGTTTGTGAGAGAGTGGAGCTGAATGGCAGAGAGAGATCACTTGATCATTACCTGTTGGGTTCACTCCCTCTGGGGCATCTGGCATTGGCCGCTGTCAGCAGACAGGATACTGGGCTGGACGGACCTTTGCTCTGACCCAGTATGGCCATTCTTATATCAAACTATATAATGAAATACAAGATTACATCTCATACTCTGATACCACCATCATGGAGCCCATAAGAACAGAACAAATCACCTACTGCTAAAATTCTGCCACAGCTAACCACAGCAATTGTCACAATACAGCAACACTGGACAACAGTTTAGTGCAGAAAATGAGTGGATTGTGGGAGACTTTGGGTCCAGTCTGCCTGCTTCAACCACTCATTTATCCATAGTGGAACAGGAGAGACCAAAGGAGCCCCACATCAGAACATCCCATAGTCCAGTGATTAGAGAGGTGTGAAACCCCTGTTCAAATTCTTTCTCCCCCTATGGCCGAGAGGGGGAAGTTGAACCTAGGTGTCCCTCACCCCAGATGAGTGCTTTAATCACTCAAAAGTTACACCTCATCCAGCCAAATTTTGAATGGGACCTGATCCGGTAGGCACACTCAGAAGTGATCCATGAAACAACTTAGGTGCCTAACTCCAGAGTCAGTCCTAAGTCCCCATGAGTTGCTCCACTGCGATCCTTGAAACTCTTGCTTGACTGCCACTAACCCTGGAGCACCCTCAGAGTCGATGCCTATGCTAGGAGCAGGTTCAACGTACAGAATGTACCACATGCACTGCAAAACAGCAATATATTTGCTTCTCCAGCTACCGCACAACAAACTGTACGCTTCCTCTCAATCCTCTCAAATTTATTTCCTGTTCAAATCCAACAAGAAACTAGAGAGTTATCTTTTAAAACATTAAGCAAAACTAAGTAGCCATACCAGACTGTAAAAACCTAGCAGTTATATATTTATAAACAATATAAAGTCTACAAAATCAGACTGGCACAAAAACATTGATAATACAGCTTCCTTGGAGTTAAGCCAAAAGTCACTATAAGTGTTGCAGTTTTTGTTGAATTTGGTCTCTTTTCTGTATTTCAGGACTACAGAAAATTTTAATGTGGAAAATATGACTTGATCCTTTGAGCATTAGGCATGTGAATACTTCCACTGATTTCATTAGGATTAGTTGAGTGCATAAACTACTGAAAGTGAGTAAGAGTTTGCAGGATTGAGCCCTTAAATAGCATAAAAATTCAAGATAAGATTAGAAAGCAAGATAAGGACAGGTAAAATATCTGCACTTTATAATGGTTAGGATGTAAACAAATGGAGTATTGTAATTCACACAGTGGATATTACTTTTCATATAGCCATACAACAATACAACAATTTAATTCCATTTTTAAACACTTAATTAATTTTGGAGTACTGAGGTAAATTCTTTGTGTTGTTTTTTTTTTAAACACCGTCCCAATTATATTGAAAGCAAGCATAATACCTTTTGGTAAGACAGATATTAAAACTTCAACTGGACAATAAAGTCAATATGTCCAACTTTAGATAAATTAGTTTCCTCTAATGCATGTTATTTCTTGTGCAATTTAGCAAGTTCATTTACAATCATCTAACGCAGGGGTTCTCAAACTTCATTGCACTGATTACTACACAACCCCAGGAGAGGGGATCAAAGCTTGAGCCTGCTTGAGCCCCGGACTCAAGGGGGAAGGGAAGGGGGCGAAGCTAAAGTCTGAGCCCCGCTGCCCCGGGTGGGAGGACCAAAGCTGAAGCACAAGGGCTTCAGCCCCAGGCGGGGGGCCTATAACCTGAGCCCCACCACCCAGGGCTGAAGCCCTTGGGATTCAGCCCTGGGCAGTGGGGCTCAGGCTTCAGCCCCAGGCCCCAAGCGCCAGCCCTGGCAACCCCATTAAAACAGAGTCGCAACCCACTTGGGGGTCCTGACCCACAGTTTGAGAACCGCTGATCTAACGAATTGTCCTAGCAAATGTAAAGGCTCATATTAATATTGGCTTCATATAAAATTTGTCATTAAATATTTGTTTTCTCATACCCACACTATAGCTACAACCCACATCCTCTAACTATACCATGTCAGATATATCACTATGTGAAACCTAATCTCTTCCCCCCCATGCAATTCAAAAGGAGCAAGCCCAAAGTGAAGAAATAGCTAAGTGAGAGCTAGATACTGCCTGCATAGTGTATAAGCCATTTTAATTTGCTTGTTGAGAATCCTAAATTGATATGTCAGAACTACCATTTACAATTACGTTTAATGCCAATTTACTGTCTCCAAAATGTGTTACTTTACAACATCTCTTCTCTTAATCAAGAATACTTAGTTTTATATACTAGTGTATGCAACTTATATATGTTCATTTCAATGTACTGTATTTCAGATTAATATCTTTTTATTGATGAATACAGTATTTTAAGTGTCCTTTATTTTAAGTGGTAGAGAATGAAACAAAAAGCCGTGTGGATTATTTCTAAAGTCTATTAAAATAATACACAGTGTAAGTTGTTGTTTACAACACACATGGCACAAAACTAAATATGCTCTACTTTGTGGAGGTATTTTTAAAATGGGTAAGAAAACAATTTGATTTTATAATAATGCCTTTCATGTGCAAGGTAGCTAATAAGCACCTCAGAACTAAGTCACGAGGTACAAGAATCATTGAACTATTCTCTTGAGAATGTCAAAAATATGGTTATTTGACTACAGTACAAATAATTTAGTAATCACAGATTCACACTGACAGCATATTCTGTAAGAGTTCATCAAATTAATGTGTGTGTGTGTGTGTGTGTGTGTGTGTGTGTGTGTGTGTGTGTGTGTGTGTGTGTGTGTGTGTTCACACATGACCTTGCATATGGTTTTTTACATATTGGCAAATAGATTAACTCTTGGCTACAGAAGCTTTACATTGATCTAATTACTATTCAAGGTCTAATATTTAAAATAGCTAAACTGCTTGCTGAATACTGAAGCTCAAAGCCATGTAGGGTTACTATGAACCATAGCCACCTTTTTCTCCAGTAAAAATAAACGGCAGTTTAAAAACCTACAGAAATTCTGCTACAGCAGCTGAATCACCGTTCTTTTACAATTTAGTGGATTCCCAGACATTTCTTCAAACCCTGTTTTAATTCTGTTACAATAACACACATCTCTCATTTCTGTGCTCACAAATATGAGTTTGAATAATATAGTCTTAATTTAAATCTAATAAACTTACTATTGCTTTGTGTACATTATAAATTGCATCTGCTTATCAGTATTTGTAAGCCTGCTTAGCTAAAGACAAAAGGTCCCTTTATGAAATCTACCTACACATCTTTGGCTGACAGCTAAAACAAACAGCATCAGTGTTTGCAATAGACAACCTCCCCAACATCTTCACATTCAATTAGTTAAAAAACCCAGAACACTAGAGTACCAAAAATACCCACAAAGGAAACACCTAAGTGGCTTATTTAGAAAATTAAATACATTACCAGACGCATCCTGGAGTTTCTGAATCACCTGCAGGGAAATCAGACTAAGAATCTGACACTGGAACAGTATTCCTTAGTATTACAGAGCCCGATCTGACTCTTACAGAATATCAGGCAAGTCTGAGACTGAAAAACCTTTGAGTTGAGTTCACTATAAGCATCAGAAAGCCACAAAGGGGAAAAAAAAGGAAAGAAAGAAATGCAGCCCACAGACAGCTAGATGAGAAACTTCTGGCACCTCTCCAGCTCAGGAACAAATTCACTGTAATTTGGAGATGTATAGTTTTGGAAATGAAAGGAAACTTGAATTTACGGATGAATTTGATCCTGCCTTAGTGGCTCTGCAGAAACGTGCATGTTACATCTCAGCTCATTTTTAAAATGTTCATCCAGGAACAATACTGAATCAAAAAGTTAATGGGGGAGGGGGGCACATGCACACACGCACACTCACACAGCTTCCCAAGATGCCAATACAAACTTCAAATGGATCATTCCTTCAGCTATATGCTGTGAATTTTATTAATCCCAGCACAGAGGTAGGGTTGCCAATTCTGGTTGGATGTATTCCTGGAGGTTTCGTCATATGACATATTTAATTGAATATTAATCTTTAATTTCTGGAGACTCCAGGACAATCCTGGAGGGTTGGCAACCCTACACAGAGGTATAGTAGAAAATCTAATTCCTTTCTTGTATCAAAGTGGATTCATGGCTTTTTATAATGCACTTTGAACAAACAGATTTTTGTTTTTTGTTGCTTGTGCAATATCAGGCAGCTAAAATATATTTTTAAAAAGAGATCATTCACAACTTTTCAAGCAACTGGAAAAAATGTCAGAGCAATGAAACTGCATTTGTTCAAATATTTGTGTTTTCAACAAATAGTATCAAAAGGATTCAAATCAACAGTTCAAGTGCTAAAGAAGATAGCTAGCAACAAATGTTGGGTATGTAGTGTGACGGGTTGGATCACAGAAACCCCCTTGGGAGCTGCCACCCAATGTGCAAAGACTACCCCTGCTTCTGTTTTCCCTGCCAGCTCAGGACTCCAGCACCCTGTCTTGCTGAGCCAGACACTCCAGTCTGCTCTAACAAAGACTCAGGGTCTGAATCACTTGTCCCAAAGCTGCAAGTTTACCTGAAAACAGCGTACAGTAGTGTGCTTGTCTTTAGCACTCAGATGCCCAACTCCCAATGGGGTCTAAACCCAGATAAATCCGTTTTACCCTGCATAAAGCTTATGCAGGGCAAACTCATAAATTGTTCGCCCTCTATAACACTGATAGAGAGATATGCACAGTTGTTTGCTCCCCCAGGTATTAATACATACTCTGAGTAAATTACTAAATAAAAAGTGATTTTATTAATTACAGACAGTAGGATTTAAGTAGTTCAAAGTAGTAACAGACAGAACAAAGTAAGTCACAAGCAAAATAAAATAAAATGCGCAAATCTATGCCTAATCAAACTAAATACAGATAATCTCACCCTCAGAGATGCTTCAGTAAGCTTTTCTCAGACTGGACACCTTCCAGGCCTGGGCACAATTCTTTCCCCTGGTACAGCTCTTGTTCCAGCTTAGGTGTTATCTAGGGGATTCTCCATGATGGCTCCTCTCTCCCTCTCTCTTCTGTTCCACCCCTTTATATATCTTTTGCATAAGGCGGGAACCCTTTGTCCCTCTGGGTTTCCACCCCCCCTCACTGGAAAAGCACCAGGTTAAAGATGGATTCCAGTTCAGGTGACATGATTACATGTCCCTGCAAGACTTCATTACTCACTTGCCAGCACACGCATATACAGGGAGACTCACAGGTAAACAGCCATCTGCAAACAATGGTCCTGGTTAATGGGAGTCATCAAGATTCCAAACCATCATTAATGGCCCACACTTTACATAATTACAATAGGCCCTCAGAGTTACATTTTATATTTCTAGTTTTAAATACAAGAGTGGTACATTTATACAAATCAGATGATCATACTCAGTAGATTATAAGCTTTGTAATGATACCTTACAAGAGACCTTTTGCATGAAGCATATCCCAGTTACGTTACATTCACTTATTACCGTATTTTCTCTAAAACTATCCCAGTTACATTATATTGACTTATTATCAAGTTTTTATAAAACCATGTAGACTGCACAACGTCACATGTAGGTGGTAGAGTCTGTAAAGGCATAAATAACTTCAATCACTATAAAAACTGCTTCTGCCAATGCAGTCTTTAAAATGCAAAGTTTGAGCTCTTCATTTTGTTAGCAAAAAAGATAATTTCAATAGTTTGCATTGAACATTTGCTTCAAATAGTCTAAGGAACACTCAGGTGAGTTTCGATATTTCCTAGTCATGCAAGCAAAGTGCATGTTAGCATGCAAAACAACATTTTTAAGTACACATTTCAAAACATTATAGTAGATAAGGAACAATAGACTAAGAGTTCAAGAACGAATGATCATGGTAAATTGCATTTCTTAAGTTAGCTTTTTTTACACCTGCATACACTAATAATTTAGTAACACAAATCTGGTTTCAGTTTTAGTAAAAGTCTTGTTTTAATGGTAACTATTACTAAGAAAATAATAATGGCCCTCATTGTTAGAAGTATGGTCCCTGTAGATTTGGGGTGCATTTAACATAACTAACAAAGATGTTAATAATGAGTCTACCCAGCCTAAATAACTGGAGGGATTCTTGAGTCAGTCTTTTTCTTCTTAATAAATCAGTTCTTTGAAAAAAATAATATTAGAGACCCTATTACTAAAACAGGGAAATGCAAAAATCTTTATATATTAAAGGGTGCCTAGTGAGGATGGAGAGTCATATAAAGTGTCCCAAAAAGCTGCCGTCAGCTATTCACCAACCTGTTTTGGATATGCAAAGCAGAAATATTTTTTAATATTAGTGAAGCCTCAAAGTTTGGATCTGGAATCAGAGGTCTTCTAAGTTCTGGGGCTTCCAGGTTCTGGAGTTATGGCTCAGATCCCTCTTTAAAAAAAAAATAGGACATTAACAATGGAGTAATTGGAAGGAACCAGTTGTGGTCAGTTGGGCAGATGACAATTGCAACTATATGCCCTGTCTTTACATTTCAGAAATAATTATGTAGCAAGCACTATGCTCTCAAAGCTTATGATCAGAGATGACTGCAAAAGGTCTCATTTAAACCTGTAAACAATCTATTCTCACCTATGGAAGGTAGTGCCTGTATTCACTAACAATTCATTTATAGTATTATAGTGATCACTGGCCTCACCCACTCTAGTTAAGGTACCATCGGAATTTTCAGTACATCTTCCTGTGTTTACTTGCTCATCTGGCCACTAAGTCCTACCTCTCTAGCTCTCATGGTTGTGAAGAAAACCTGCAACCCCTGGACCAAGCATAGCCAATGCGTCTATGTCTGCCCAAGTTTTCAGAAAGCCTGAAACAACAGCTTTGAGATGCGTGATCTGCTCCTTTAATCTCAACGAACTTTTAACTCAGATAGCCACTGATGATAATGTAAATATTAACTATTTCACTGCTGATCCAAACCAACAAGAAAGGAGAGGGACAATTATACTAAGATCAGCAATACCTTATTGTCATGCTACAAGTAGAAGATGCTTAGAAAAATACCATTATCTATTTCTCTCTCCAATCCAAATGAAGCCAAGCTTTTGAGGAACCCAGCAGAGCCCATGGTGTAACCACACCCCATTGAGATTAAGCCATGTCCAATGAATTGAACGAAGTACCTATGATAATATTTTTAACACATACGCAGCCCACTCTGAATGGCATCTCATTCTGGCAACATTATGCAGCTTGGAAAACCACTGCTTTTTATCCCAAGTTTTGTCCCTTAACTTAGCCAAATTTTAAGGACCAGGTCCAAAAATGCATGATGGGGGAAAGTTTATCTAAGACAAATAATAAAACAAGGAACCCTTCTGTATATAACTCTTTAGTGCATTTCTCTCAAACAGCTGGTGACTCGCTACAATAATAAAGTTATTTTTCAAAAGTGTCTAGCTGGGTCAGATCCTGGAGCAATGAAGCTGCAGCAGAGCAAGTACCCAGGGTTCCAGATTCGCTTGTACAGCCCTCATTGCTGCCATGGTTTCTCTGCTCTGGGATCCGAACTAGCTAGATTAAAACGGTCTTGCAGTCTAGACATGCCCTTAGTGACTAGGGTTGACATAGGACCAGCTAACATTTACAGAAGAGCAAACACCATATCTCAAACTTACCTATCACTGTTTCCGTTATATGTATCCTCCCTTTCTCTTTCTTTACAATGGGAAATATTTTATTTAATGGTACAAGAACCATATCCTCCCTTACAGTCCTTAAGGGAATTTAGGTGCGTCAAAGTTAGTGCTGTGCAGATCTGTTTAATGTTCTTATAGTTTATCTAGTTCTAAATTCACTATCATAAACTATCCACCCTAAAGTTAAATTGCTTAGACAAAATGAAAACATAAGGACAGCAAGGCCATTAAATTAGTTAATGCTAGCATCATGCAAGCACTATTTTTTATATGTAAGGAGGTTTAAAATAATTCATACTTCTAAATGGGACTTTAGAGCGATCATTCCCAGAGACAGCTGTTTGGTGTTTGGTTTTGTTTGTTCTTTGCCTCTGTCATCCCAGCTGTACTTATCAGTGATTACAGCATTCCATGTTAAGAATTCATTCTGACTCAGAAAATTGACTGTTCTCTTCGAATTTTTGTAGATATATCATGACTTTCAATAAAAATACTATACTTTTTGATAGCTGAATTTCTCCCATCTCAGTTGTAATGTTTACATTTGTAGAACAAGTTGGAAAGGCATGAATTCTAAAAGTAGCATTAATGTAACATTATTTTGAATTTAAATACTCAAATGTCACAGCGACAAGGTTGATTACCTTAACACTGCCCCTTGTACATATATGGTCACATAGTATTACATGATCACATATTACTCAAGTGCAAAATATCTTTCTTAGACTTCTAAATAAGTGTGTAACATTGCATATTTTGTCATTCTTGTATTCTTGTGCTGAACCATTGTGACAATGAAATAGACTGTCTATACTAACACATTTATAAAGGTAAACTTTAATATATTTTATTCTTCAGTTTTGACACCACATACACACAATAAAATAGGATTTTTTCCTTTTTGTAAGACGTCTTTGAACAGTAGCTATTATTGTAGTGAGTCACCAGCTATTCCAAAGAAATACACTAAGAATTATATAAACAAGATATATTTCTTAAGATTCCATGTTTTAGTATTTGTCTTAGAGAAACTCCTCCCCCCACATGCCTTTTTGGACCTGGCCCTTTACACTTGGCAGAGCCAAGGGGACAATTTGAGGCTAAAAAAAAAAAAAAAAAAAAGCAGCAGTGGTAGTCTTCCACGTGCCTACAAACCAAGTTCTGCCTAAATGTGGCCAGATTGAGATACCACTCAGAATGGGTTGTGCAAATGTCCAAAATATCACAGGTGCATGGTTCAGCTCCTTGGACCTGGCTTCTGCTCTGTGGAGTTTGGATACATCATAGGCAATTCTGGGTTCATCAAAAACTTGGCTTCTTCTTGACTGGAGAGAAAATGGGTGACGGTGGCTTTTCTAAGCACCACCCAGAAAGTGCACATTCAAGGATGCATTGTGTGCCAAAATTCTTGCAGTCCAGGGGATGTGGACATGGAGATGTAATGCAGTGAAGCAGGGACAGACGTATGGAAAGACTGCAACATAGACATACCCTAGCTAGCTTTAATCTAGCTAGGTATGTCGGCTCAAGCAGCCGTCAAACCCAGTGATTGCAATCGTCAGAGTCCCTCCACCTTCTGTTTCTGAAATGCCATCCTGAGTCTCCCCAAACATCTACTCCACTGCAAAAACTATTCACCAACATGTAGGAGCAGCTCACCCAACAGACCCATGGCTTTCCCCCTGGTTAGAATGGGCAGAAATTAGCAGACTCCATAGTAGGAAACACTGGAAGACTAAAACCATTTCCAAAAAAGGGCCAAGGGAGGGCAAACAAGATCCCCCACAATACACTAGGAACCAATTCCTAGACCGGCTCCAGTTGGAAAGTTCCCAAGAATTCTGAGATTATGCCCCTAGAAATCCTAGCACCAGACACACGTAACTGCAGTGCCTGTATGGACACATGTATATGGGGTATGGCAAGGGGTGTGGCGCAGCAACGTGGACTCTCAGAAGCAGGATTGGCTAACTCACCATGGGTGCAAGCATGACACCCAGCAAGCCTGCAGCGTAGATATATAAAAACTGCCAAAGAGCTAGCTACATTATATTCCAGCTGGTTCCCTGACTTGAAAGGATTCATCCTAATATGTCAGATCTCATAGATATTTGTATTAAGATCTATTACATTTAGAGATTACTGTATTCTGAAACTGAGGCTTAATGAGTTCCAATGGGTCTCTGACAGGCTACCTCAGCCTCACTCAAAATAGTTATCTTGGTGAGCAGGCTTCTGGTTACTACTCAGTCCCAGAAGAAATGCTGCTGAAACAAAGCCAGCAGCTACAGATGCTTTGTGAAGTGGGTTCTCTATCAGTGTCTGAGTGGCAAAAAAAAAAAAAATGCATGGAACTGTAAGGCTAAAGCCTGTCCAAAATATACTAACTAGCTGTTATTACAAATCCTATGTGTTTTTGCTAGAAAAGAAAACACTATGGGTACTCAGTCCAGTTTACAAATTTGACAGTTTGTACAAGCTAAAGAGCATGTGTTCAGCTAGATATGGAAGATCAAGTATTCCAGGGCACTGAAGTAATCCCAGACAGTTTTTGTTTTCCCAAGGAAAAAATGGAAAACTATTCCTTATTTAAGCATTGGGAATAGTGTTGCTTGATCCTTTTTCTCATCTAATCAAGTAAAGACAAAATCTACTGTCAAGGGGGGAAAAAACAACAACAAAACTAGTGGTTCTTTCTCAAGACAGATAAAAATTTAAGAGTCTAGACATTTTATCTCTGCATCCAGTCCTGGGGTGACATGTTCTCAGTCAATATGGGGATAGTTGAAATCCCCTATTATTGGGTTTTCTAGTTTTGTAGCCTCTCTAATCTCTCTGAGCATTTCACAGGCACTGTCACATCTTAGGTGGTCAGTAGCGTATTCCTATTGCTGTACTATTATTCAGACATGGAACTTCAATCATTAGAGATTTGTGGTACAGATTGATTCATTTAGGATTTTAAATATATTTGACTATTCTCTCTTTCACACAGTGCTAGTCCCCCACCATTTGTACTCTGAATTGCCATGTCCCATTGATTATCATCATTCCACCAAGTTTCTGGAATTCATATTATATCAATAGCCTTGTTTAATACCAGGCATTCAAGTTCACCAATCTTAGTATTTAGATTTCTTCCACTTGTGTACAAGCATTTATAAAATTTGTCAATATTTAGTTGTCTGGCTTCATATGATGTAATTTAATGGGACTATTTCATTTAACTGTTTCTCTTCAATTCCTACCCATACTTTACCAACTTCTATTCTTCCTTCTTTACTAGAATATAGAGAATCCCCTTTAAAAAAGTCAGGAATTTTTAAACCAAGGACTAAGGGAAAGCCAACAGGTGCAGAGTATGCTGGTCAGACAGACACGTCCCTTAGGGTAGGATTTATTAATTTTACATGCCAGCAATCTGGTTTAAGTGGAGCCTATCCTTCCAAAAGGTTCCCCAGTTCCTAATAAAAGGTTCCCCATCGTCTCATCCATGCATAGAGACCCTGAAGTTCTGCCTGTCTAACTGGCTCTGTGCCTAGAACTGGACGCATTACAGAGAATACCACCTTGGAGGCCCTGGATTTTATTCTCTTATCAAACAGCCTAAATTTTGCCCCCAAGACCTCTCTCCTACCTTTCCCTATGTCATGAATACCTACATGTACCACAAACACTGGCTCCTCCCCATTACTGCATATAAGTTTGTCTAGATGTCACCACGCTGTTCTCCCAGTCATCACAAACAACTATTTACCTAATAATCAAAACCTCATTACTGTTACCTGTCTCATCCTAATAATTTGGGTCCCTTCTCCCAGAGGGGTATCCCTCTCAGTGAGAGAAGATACCATGACATCATCTGGAAGGAGGGTCCCAACTATGTTTTCCTTCACTCCAGCTTGATGGTCTTCTTCCCCAAAACTTTCATCATTCTCGACAGCACAGATATGCCACTTATTCATGAGGCAGGTAATCATACATACAGCATTCAGTGCAATAGACTGGATAGTCCCCATTCCACTGCTGGACTTCTACCTGCATTTTTACTCTTGCAGGGTTTGTTTGTTTGTTATGTTGGGGGGGGGAAGCTATTGGTTTAAGTTTAGAGTATTTTATTAGGTGTATATGCCTCTCGCATTCGCTCTCAACTTCCCTATTCACTAGGTCCTCTTGTTGCTTAGGAGGAGACTTTTTAAACTCCTGTTCTCCCTAAGTTGGCCCCACCCCCTTGTCAAGGGATCAAAGGATAGTAGGCAGGAGGCTAGTTAGTAAGCTATCAGCCTAGCCTAGCAGGCCACCTGGCTCAGAGAACAGCCTACTCAACTGACCATACTATAAAATTCAAGCACACAAAACAAACTCACCCTAAGGGTCACATAGTGCGCCTTCTTCACCTGGAGAACTCCTTCATAAAACTCCCGTTTACTGCTCCTGTTCCAAAGACTCTTTTGGGGGGCAAAGCAAAATAATTTCTATGGGGTTTATCTCCACCGCTGATAAAGGTAAATTTTCTAAATTATAACCTGTAAGCATATTTCCTTTGAGGGCTGTGTTCTTACCGAAGTGTAAAATCAGAATGGAAAAATTGCTTACATCTTTTCCTTATTGGCTCAGGTCAGAGTGGACAGAGAAGGGCACTGGTTGCTGCATATCCCTCCCTGGCTAATCTTCTAAACCATATCTACTTATTTTTCCGATAAAAACATGTTTTTATTATTCTCACCGCAGAGCCAGGGAAGCTGAAGAAGAGCAAGCCATATTCCATTCTGCCTCATAAATCAATAAAATTGCCAGCTCACTTCTGGTCCTGGAATCTTTATTGTTGGTAATGATGTATGAAGCAGAAAGCAAATTTTATTTTCAGAGCAGATTGAGCTTGCAGTGTTTGCATTTCGAACAATCTTACTTTGACTTGTACACTGAACAGAGCCAATACAAGAATCAGAGAGAATGACCATTACAACGCACACATACACACACAACAAGAAGTTCATGTTTACAATTGGTTCTCGGGCAAGCTCATTTTAATACCTGAAGAACTCTATTGCTTACATTATGACCAGCAGCCTTCTGAACATTTGAGCCATACTGAAACAGGATGTAGGTTAGCAAATATTCTGTCTGCTGGACGGAAGGTGAAGGCACTAAGAAAAAAAGGGAGAATGGTGAAATGCTACTCAAGGACAAAATGTGGAAAATATTCACCATTTCCACTTTGTCCCAGGTTTATAACATGAGTCTGCTTTTATCAAGTGTATTAGAATTACAATTGCTCTGTTTTCTCATTTATCTAGCCTTTCCTTATCTGTGTCTCCTCAGTAATTTCCCATGGAAAGTTTTATGTTCCTGTTTGTTTCAAACTCCATCTTTTTCTTGTATATTTCCCCCCCAGGGTGTCTGTATTCCCTTGCATTTAGTATTTTCTTTTCCCCATTCATTTTGAGGTAGTTTTATTTTAGCTGTTAATTGGCATCACATTTCCAGTATCCCTATTTTCATTCTTTTAACCAGAGTAGCATCTTGTAAACCATGAGTCATTCCCCACCCTATGCTGTGCCTCTCATTCCCTCCAACATTCATTCCACCCAGCCCAGTGAATGTTCCATCTTTCCCTCTTATAGTCCTAGATCCCAAAACATTCCCTTTACTGCAACCCTTAGAGTTATCCATTTCTACTTCCACTCCCCACAACAACCCAGTCCCTCTTCTGACCTTGAAAGTCCTCCAGGGTCTTTCACACTCACAACAGGAACAAGTAGACCAGACAAGTACTGCATCATTAAAGTGCGCATCTCTAGTCTGCTTGTTTCTCACTCTGTGCAGCACTGAAGGAACACAGAAGTCCCCAGAGCCAGAGAGAAACAGAATTTAAAGTTTTAACAAGTCAATTTCACAATCCATGCAGCTCCCTCACCAGGCAGGTGAAAAAGCATGACAGGGCTTGGAAGTGACTGAAATCTATGATTACGTGGGGAAATGCAATAGCTGAGAGACTATAAATAGATGAAAGAGGATTGAGAAAGAAGTTGAAGAGAGACAAGAAATTATATTTAAAGTATTTTATTATATATTTAATCTGAGGAATAAGTGTGAAGTTCTATAATAGACTTTGTACACATTAGGTTAAATATATACACAAATAACTGTTTGTTTTTATACAATTTATCTGCTTAGAGTTCATCCCAAGGGACCATCTTCAAGTCTAAAACCCTCCCAAAATCCCCATCGCAGACCCTTTGATTCTGCAGATCTCACAGTTACAAGATGTTTGGGGAATTTTACATACCCACTCCTGAACTGGGTGTGGGGGGAATAGAGCTTGGAGGGGAGTATGGGTGGGCTCAGTGGGAGGACCAGATGCAGCTGGTTGGGGCTTGGTGGGTGGGGATCCAGGTGTGGGTGGCTCATGGGGGTAGTCCAGGTGCAAGGAGAGTGGGGCTCATCAGGGGTGGGGTGGGGGGGTTCTGAGTGGGGAGGTGAGGCTTGGCAGGAGTGTCTGGGTATGAAGAGGTCTGAATGCACAGGGGTTGGGTGGATGGGGGAGCAGTTCCCGGTACAGGGATCCCTCCCCCTGAAGCTAAGGAGTGATGGGTGCAGTAAGTGGGGGTGGGGGTTGCACAGCTTCCTTCAGCTGGGGGAGAAATATGGGGGTGGGTCTGACCCAGCCCCAGATGCCCTGTAAGGGATGAGGAAGTCCCGTCCTTCCCAGCCCAGCTGGGACTAGCAGCTGAGCCCAGCACCAGGCTAGAAGCCACCAGTCCCGCCTCCTGCCCCACAGTGATTTACCTCTCTGCCGGCTGCCCAAAATATACTGCTGGGGAGGGTCGTATGACCGCTCTTGTGCTTCCCTTTGCTTCCCCAGAAAGTCATTTTTCTGCAGGGAAGCAAAGAAATCTGCAGGGGACATAAATTCTGCGCGTGCACAGCGGCGCAGAATTCCCCCAGGAGTAGTATATACAGAATGGATAAACATTCAGAAAGTACTCCTGCCCTGAAAAATATATATGGTTCCTAACTGTGTGCATTTAGAAAGCCTGTCTATATCAACTATATTGGCATAGGAAAATAAATACACCTCAACCCCGATATAACGCTGTCCTCAGGAGCCAAAAAATCTTACCGTGTTATAGGTGAAATCACATTATATTGAACTTGCTTTGATCCGCCGGAGTGCGCATCCCCGCCCCACCCCCGGAGCACTGCTTTACTGCGTTATATCCGAATTTGTGTTATATCGGGGTAGAGGTGTACATACTTTTCTGACAAGGAAGATGCTGAAACTGTCATAATATGTTAGAGTTACATACTCTATGATGCTGTGCATTAAAACGAGAGGTCTTAGAGAACTAGTGTGTATTATATGTATACAATGGATTTTTATTAAAAGCAGCTGAGTTCTGTCTAAGTTACAACTCAGATTTAAAGTGCAGTATGTATAACTGTTCGGTAGGGTTGGTTTTTTTTAATTTGTCCTTTGTCTCCCTATGACTGAAGAGACCTCATTACCAATAGGTATGGAAAGTTGTAAAGCTGAGTAAGCGTGTTTTGCTTGAAGCTAATACCGTTTGATTATTTTTTGCTGTTTTTCTATTGGCTATATGACAGCCTACGGTGCACATCACTTATCTTAGTTGATGCATCCCAACAGCTATAACCGAGTGGCCATAATTTATGGCTCCTGCACTTGCCCATTTAGATTGGCATACAATTATTTTTCTTGCAGCAAGACAGAATGTAAGGGACCTTGGAAAGAAAGCGTTTTAAGGGCTCTAGGCTCAGGCAAAATGTTATGCATCTTTTCTGTGTGCATATGTTTATCTAAAATAGCTTCTTGTTTAAGTGCTACATTAATTTTGCTTCAAGCCTCATACTATAATGACTGGTACCATCACAAACTGAATGTATAAATAGCTCCTTTTCCTCAGTCATAAGTAGGCTAGTTTTAGTCACTATTACATACGCAGTACAGAGACTTTCAATAACATATGCTTAGTGAGACACAATTTAATACGAGCTTATCGTTTCATGCCAGAAATGTCGTGTGTCACATCTGCTAAGAATTTAAGGTGTTACATGTGCTGAATTACTGCTTTTGGTTTCAGGTATAGCCATTACAAGGCAAAAATTGAAGATAAACTGTGTGTATCTGGGGGTTTACTTTTAGCAACGTTGAAAATTGTTTGCAAAGGGCGGGGGGCAGTTGATGTCAAAGATCTCCACACATCCTGGGAGCTTACCACTGTGATAAATGAATGTGAGTCTTCGAAAGATGCTCACTCCATACATCTAAAGAAGTGGGTCATAGCCCATGAAAACTTATGCTCTAATAAATTTGTTAGTCTTTAAGGTGCCACAAGACTCCTCGTTGTTTTTGCTGAAACAGACTAACACGGCTACCCCTCCGTAATTTGATATTGTTCAAGCCAAGCCCTTTTTCAAAAGGAAGCCAAATTTTTCCCCTATAAAACCAGCGTGAACCCACACTAACTGTTGAAGTCTATGGATTTTCACTAATTTGGAGGAATGAACATCATAATTTGGGCCAAATGGAATTTTATTCATAAAATTATATGGGCATAATTTGCCTAACATAATACATCAGAAAGCTTTTAAAACAAAAAAAACTTTAAAAAAAAGCATATACAGATGAGTGACACAGTATAGAGTGTAGGCTATTTCACTGATGACTGGAGCAGATAGCAGAATAACAATTAATTAACATGAAAGTAGTAGAGTTTGTGCCTTTCCCTTTCCCCATGCTAACTAGAGCAGGTCAAAAGTGCGTTTTCCCCCTTGCGGGGGAGGGAAAAAAAGGAATTTAAAATCCTGCCACACAATGCCTCATAGGAGCTGTAATTCAGATGCCTCAAGTTCCCATTCTCCTCTAAGGGTTGGGCTTCTGGGTCAGACTACATCTGTCGTGATGCACCATGGTCTCCCCTACTGGAGAGCAGAAGATTGCAACATGGGAGTCCCTGGCCATGGTGCCTCATGGGAGATGCAAGTCCAGTCATAGAGCCCAGGCCAAGGAGGATTACAGGGACATGAGACAACTAACCTATAACTCCCATAAGGCACTGTGGCAGCATTTTCAAATCCAAAATATTTTGAACAAAAACAGAAGTTTTGTTTTCTGGCATAAGGTTTTTAGACAAAAATAGAAGTTTCTGCTGAAAGCAGATGCATTTCATGAAAAATTATGTTAATCAAAAACCCAATTTTCCATCGAAAAACAGTTTTGGCAGAAAATTTGACGAGAAAGCCAATTGCCTCACCAAATTATAGAGATTCATTTCTACAAAGTTTCCTTTGCAAAGCAAAGGGAGACAAAAATACAAGCCTTACTGATCAACCACATCCATCCCCTTATATTCACCTGGTCTTTCCCTCCACACTCAAACTTGTCTATTTCATCCCTGCTTGTGTTACGTTTAATTCAGATTGTATACTACCTTCAGCATGGTTTGAATTTAACTTGCTTTGTGAGATTTTGCCTAACACTTTTTTGGGGTTCTTTCAATAAATTAGAAGACATAGGAAGGAATAAAGTCACTGTACTATTGCTACTGTACCCTAGCCTAGCTTTTACAGGGGGGGGGGGGGGGAGAGAAAGGCCAGTCTCTGCAGTGTAGACACACTCCGACAGGAACCTGCAGCAATCAGATGTGACTGCAGCACATGTAGTCATATCCAAATTAGATTTGACCTAGCTAGTTCAAACAATACAGTGAAACAGTTGCAGCATAGGCTGGCTTCTCAAATATGTACCCATGTTGCCATGGCTTCATTGCTATTATTATTTGAGCAACTGTACCTAGATGAAATCTAGCTTGGGTATATCTACACAAGCTATAATCACACCTCTGATTGCGGCATAGACAGTGGTGCTATAAGGGGAACTTTGGGATGTTTGACCACTGGGAGACACTCACAGACAGAGGACTGTTCTCATGGGATGGACTCCACCTGAATAGGTAGGGAAATAGACTTCGGAGATGGAGGTTGACAACTGATTAAAAGAACTAGGAATTGGAGGGGGGAATAGTTGGGAGATGCTCTAGTAATCTCCAGGCCTTATTGTAAACATTGAGCAGCAAGAAAATCAAGTAAGAGAGAATACAGCAATGGAAAAAGGATTGGAACAGAGGGAAGGAGAATAGACATCAAGAAGAAAGATTGGTATTGGCACTATGACAGTAACAGTCAGGCAGGAGATACTAGCAGTAGAATTACCGTACCTAATAGGCGAGGAAGCTGGTCAGAGCCAAGCATAAACAATTAAGATGTCTGTATAACAATGCAAGGAGCCTATGTAACAAAATGGAAGAACTAGAACTACTGGTGCAGGAAGTGAAACCAGATGATATAGGGATAACAGAAACATAATGCCATAGTAGTCACACCTGGAGTACAAGTGTTGAGGGGTATGTGCTGTTCAGAAAAGATAAGTAAAGGTAGTGGAATAGCATTGTATATTAATGATGAGGTAAACTGTAAAGAAATTAGAAGTGATGGAATGGATAAACAGAATGTTTGGGGAAGAAAGCTAACACATGTTCCACTGGGATAGTGCTTGGCATCTGCTACGGTCCTACAGGATCCAGTTTGGCTATGGCTAGAGATCTCTAATATTTTTAATGAAATAAATACTACTGAGAATTGAGAGATTATGGGAGAGACATTTCCCACATATACATTGGAGGACATTTTCCTGGATGTGATAGTGGATAGATTTCCTCACCAAATAGTCACCAAACCAACAAGAGGCAAAGCTATTTTAGATTTAGTATTGGTAAGTAGTGAGGACCTTATAGAAGAGCTAGTTGTAGGGGACAACCTTGGTTCATGATCATGAGCTAATTCCATAAATGTCTGTTCAAGGGGGCTTAGAGGGCTACGCAGCCTAGTGGTTGGAGAGCTTGACTTTGGCCCCGAGTGGTTAAGGTGCATCATTTTTTAAGTCCTCCCACTCCACTGAGCTCCCAGCCCAGGGCCCTGTGACAGTCAACCCCTGAGTAGGGGACTTTCCAGCAGGGAGTCTACAGCCACTGCCCCAAGCTATTTCCCATCATTGCCTTTCATTTTTGGGGCATGGACCCTCTAGTTCAAGTTGCTGTGGTGGCCTGTCTCTAGTAGCACCCCCTTGTGGACTTTGGGCGGTGTCCTGCTGTCGTCCCAGTTCCTCAGGGTGGGGCAGCTGTAAGTCTGGTGGTGGTGTAAAAAACCACAAGGTCTCTATGCTTTGTTCACCTGGATACCTCTTAGGCTGGGGGCTCCTAAATCTCTTCCTCAATCACCTTTAGCCAGGGAGATGGTGCTAACTTCCTGGTGGCTACCTTGGCTGGCAGGCTAGTGACCCTGTCTATAGCTAGCTTCTGCTTCTGTACCAGTCAGCCCTGAACTGAGCCAGGTTCTCTCCCCTCACAGCCTGGCATTGGCTGCAGGTATAACAGGGAGGAGCTATCTGGTTCTCTTTAACCCCTTCTGTACTGGTGGGCGGTTTCTCTGCTTTATCTCAGTCTGCAGTTGGGGTCCTTGATTTCCAAAAAGGCAAACTTTAAAGAGCAAGAGGAATTAGTTAGGGAAGTGGACTGGACTGAAGAACTCAAGGATCTGAATGTGGAGGCAGCTTGGAATTACTTTAAGTCAAAGTTGCAGAAACTCTGAAACTTGCATCCCAACCAACAGGAAAAAAATCACAGGGAAGGGTTGCAGACCAAAACTGGATGAGCAAGCAGCCAAACATGTTATCAACAGAAGGCAGAAAGGGTACAATAAACGGAAGATGGGAAGGACCAGCAAGGAAAGCTACCTCTTGGAGGTCAAAGAGTGAGAACTGCCAAAAAACAAGTCAAGTTGGACCTTGCAAAGGAAATAAAAACCAATAGTAAAAGGTTCTATAGCCATAGAATTTAAAACAAAAACCACCACCCACACAAGGAAAAAAAATAGGAGCACTGAGGGTGGGGTGGGGATAAAATATAACAGTTTTACAAAAGGTAGATCATGCCAGACCAACCTGATCTTTCTTTGAGAAGATAACTATTTTTAGACAAAAGAAATCCAGATCTAATCTACCTGGATTTCAGTAAGGCATTTGATACAGTTCCACATGGGAAACTAGTTAAATTGAAGATGGAGATTAATATGAGAATCGAAAGGTGGATAAGGAACTGGTTAAGGGGAGACTACAACAGGTCATACTGAAAGGTGAACTGTCAGGCTGGAGGAAGGTTACTAGTGGACCTTGGCACAAAGTGAGAGTTTGCTAATAAAATTTGCAGATGAAAAAGTTGGAAGGTATGGCCAATACAGAGGAGAACCAGAGTGTCATACAAGAAGATCTGGAGGTCTGACAACTGGGATAATAGAAATGGGATGAAAGAAGGAGAAAGACGGTGTATTGGTTGATCACAGGAAGACTGAGCCTCCAGTGTGATGTGGTCATGAAAATAGCATCAGGCAAGGTATTTCCAGTAGAGATAGGGAAGCATTAATACCATTATACAAGGCACTGCTGAAACATCTGGAACACTGTGCAATTCTGTTCTCCCATGTCTAAAAGATGAATTCAAACAGGAACAGATGCAGAGAAGGGCTACTAGGATGATCAGAGGAATGGAAAACCTACCTTACAAGAGGAGACTTAAGGAGCTTGGCTTGTTTAGCCTAATCAAAACAAAGGCAGAGGGGAGATATGCTTGGTCTCTATAAATACAGAGGGATGAGTACGAGGGAGGGAGAGCAATTATTTAAGTTAAGTGCCAATGCTGACACAAGAACAAAATGGATATAAAGTGGCCATCAACAAGTTTAAGCTTGAAATTAGATGAAGTTTCTAACCATCAGGGGAGTGAAGTTCTAGAACAGCCTCCCAAGAGGAGTACTGGAGGCAAAAAAAACCTAACTGGCTTCAAGACTGAGCTTGATAAGTTTATGGAGGGGAGGGGATGGTATGATGAAGTTGACTACAGTGGCATATGACCTATTTGTAACTGCTAGTCGCAAATATCCTCAAGGATTGGAGATGGGGCAATAGATGGGGAGGGCTCTGAGTTACCACAGAAAAGCCTTTCCCTGGTATCTGGCTGGTGGGTCCACATGCTCAGGGTCCTACCAGTTGCCATATCTGGGGTTGGGAAGGAATTTTCCCCCAGGTCAGATTGGCAGAGCCCCTGGGGATTTTTTGCCTTCCTCTGCAGCATGGGGCATTGGTTACTTGCTGGTTTAAAGTAGAGTAAATGGTGGATTCTCTGTAAATTGAAGTCTTTAAATCATGATTTGAGGACTTCAGTAACTCCGCCAGAGGTTAGGGGTCTATTATGGGAGGGGGTGGGTAAGCTTCTGTGGCCTGCAATGTGCAGGTCGTCAGACTAGATCAGGGGATCTCAAACTTCATTGAACCGCAACCCACTTCTGACAAATAAAAGTTACTACACAACCTCAGGAGGGGGCACCGAAGTCTGAGCCTGCCCCAGCCCCACCACCCCAGGTGGGGGGGGGGGAGCAAAGCTCCAGACTCACTGCCCTGGGAGGGAGGCCTGTAATCCGAGTCCCACCACCCATGGCCGAAGCCAAAGCCCTTAGGCTTTGGCTTCGGCCATGGGTGGTGTGGCTTGAGCTTCAGCCCTGGGCCCCAGCAAGTCTAAACCTAGTGACCCCATTAAAACAGGGTCGTGACCCCACTTTGTGGTCCCAACCCACAGTTTGAGAACCGCTGGACTAGATAATCACAATGGTTCCCCCTTCTGTCCCCATTCATAGAATTTAAGGCAAAGAAGTGAGGCCTTGTCTAATATCCCACAGGATCTGTGGAAATATTAAACCTCTTTCTTAAAACTTGAGCAGAGTTTTCAGTGTTCAGGTTTTGTGCTGAGTTTGGAGACATCAGCAGTAGGGCTAGGTGGGCCACTCCCATAAACCGCACAAACTTTTGAGATTTGATTTTTTTGAAAATGCTGTCTCATAGTTACCGACTTCTAGCTTGGTACCTAGATACTTCAGTGACTGATGCCATGTAAGATACTGTGGATATTGACTCGATACCCAAGTGCATAGGGGCATGTTGCCAAGAGATTTCCAGCCCAGTTTTCCAGACTTCAAACGTTTGATAAGCATTTTAGTTTTTTTAAGCTTATGCAAAAGAAACATTTTCAAGTTCTCCTTTTGTTAATCTAGAGGCCTTGGCTGAATGTCTTTTATATAAAAAGGTGAATAATGTGCATTATATGGTCAATATCTGAAATCATTTTCAAATAATGCAAGTACCACCTAGTACTAACACAATCAAAGATCTTGATCCTTCATTTGGATCCCATTGCAGAAGTGGAGCTCAAAAATAATTTATTTTATCAGTGATATCTGTTGGTAGAAAATATCCACTTTTTGTTTAACCAGGAATTCTAATATTGTGTAGCAGCCTCTGTCTTACTTCTGTTTTGCATCTCAAAGGATCTTTGGCAACAAAATTCAGTCATATAAAACTATGATAGCAAGTTCTACTAATCTCCCCTGGAAGAAGTCAAGAAAAAAAAAAGTGGACTTTTTTTCCCCCTTAAAATAGCAATTTTAGAATTAGTAAATTGAATGATTCCATTAAGACAATAACGCATCATTAAAGAATTCATCTATTAGTCCATTTTAATCAGTAACTAAAAATTAACTGAGGTTTAATGTAATTTAAACTAGAATGTTCATAAAATCAGATTAGAAAAATTTTATATGTATGTACAAGGTCCAGTCAGATACAAAACAGACCACCTTCTCTCCCTTCCACTCCCTTTTGTTCTCTGAACCATTCCTAAGCAAACATTCAAGGCCCAAATACTTGATGCATCATTTATGCAAGGTTAGGGGTTTTTTTGTTTTGTTTTTTTAAAAACTCTGCATCTTGGTCCCCCTCTCAGCCAGCCAGCCATTTTAAAAACAAAAATTGGAAGTCTTCCTTCCATCTATCAACATATGTATATTCTATAAAAGCCCTTTATAATCTCCTTAGCATTCCTGTTTGAATCGGGATACACATATTCAGATATTCCTATGAATGAAGAATCTGTACTATAATTTGATATTTTTTTTTCCTTTTGAAAAAGCGCTTAAAGAAAATTCACCAACGTTCTAAAGTATTACTGAAAACTTGATGAATTTTGCAAAGAAAGACTGAGTGCTGGTGTTCTCATTGCTACACACAGTAATCTGATAGCTAAGAAACTGTTGCAACTATTAACATCATGCCCTGGTTTTCCTAACCAGAACTGAGAACATTCAGTTCCAAAGTTCCAAAGGACTTCAGCTTACCAGCAGTTTAGTCCACAGGTGAAGATAATGAGAAAGTGCTTCCAAGGAAACTAGCATATTATGGTATGATTGTATAATCCACTGATTAGTGTGCTTTGCTTTACATGTCCTCTGTGCCCGATCCACAGAGGATGAGAGTAAGTTACAGGTCACAACTAGAGAGCCTGTCTCTTGAGCTCAAACTGTGAAGTCTCGTTCATTTTGTTCCAGAGGTCCCTGGTTCAGTCTTCAGTGAGTTAGTCAGGATGGCAGCCATCACAACAGCAGTACTCAGTAGCTTAGCTTGTTTGGAGACATTTGTTTAATATAGAGCCAGAGGTAGGTAGCGTTAAGGTCAGCGGAAGCTCACCCCAAGGGCTCACATGGGGGGAAAATGGTATTGGCCAGCATTTTCACACACAGCTGCTTATGTTTAGAAACCTAAGTTACCCGATGTTTATCCTGTAGCCCTTCTTTTCCACCAACCTATGCATAAAGATTCTCTCTATCCTCCATGATCATTAATGATAGCCCTTCACTGTGTTCCTGAAGACTGGTTGCCAAACAGCTAAAGAAAGCCTTGATGAGATGAAATTTATCAATTTGAACAGCAGAGTAATTGAAAGGATAAACGTCCCAAGTACTGGCTGCTGCCTGTTTTAACAAGGGAAACAGGAAGTTAACCACAGCCATCCCCATTAAGGCTGAAGGTTCAGAAATGTGGAGATTTTAAGCAAATTTAACATCTAATCTGAATAGTTGGTGTATGTTCATTACCTTACATCAGTGACACATGGCGTGACTACCAGAATTTAATACTAAGAAGGCTGCAACAAAGAACTAGATTTTAGGAACATACCTGTGCTAGCCAGGCTCATAGCAGTTATCTCTGCAACCTTATGTCCTGTCAGTCCAGGCTACTCCTTATCCTTGACTGAGTGAAGGATTGCAATTGGGTCACCAGCCACTCATGCTGGCTGCTGCTTGCTCTGGGGAAAGAGAAGGATATGGCTGCACCCTGCCATCAGCTGGGGGATGCTCTGGATGAGCTGCTTGCCTCTAGTTCTAGCTGTTCCTTAATGAGAGAAGGGGGGTAAAAAGGCTGCCCTTTGCTCCCAGGCTAGCCAGCTCTGTCCCCAGCCTCTTGCTCCCTGACTAGGGGGTTCTTTCTATGGTTCTCTGGGTACTGCTTGCAAACCCCTGCAGCTAGAGATAACAAGAGCATTGCCCACCTGCCTCTAGCCATTGCTCTGCAGCTATAGCCATAGGTGGGTTGGAGAGCTATGTTTTAGGTTACACATCTATGGCTAGATTAAACAGAGATTCTGCCTCTCCTCAGAAGCCCAAGTCAGGAGAGTAAAACTTAGGCAGTAGCATTGCAGAAAGTAGCTAAAAACAAGAGCCATAAACAGGCCTGGCCACAAGTCCCATGTTTTCCCTTTCCAAGGCGATGTAGCCAAACAGGCTGCAATCTCATTCATTTATTACTTGGGAAAACTTGAGGCTATCCAGGAAGGATGAATGTGACAAGTTAAAGAAAACACCCTTCCATCCTCATTCAACACACATACAGGAGATCGACAGGTAGCCATTTCCAATCATTAAATGAAATATTTGTCAGACCTAACTTGAGTTAATAGGTGAATTCTGGAATCTTAAAACAGCATGACTGTCAGTGCTGGATTTAGGATGCTACAGACCATGCATTAAGTCCTGCTAGGCTAATGGAAGTTTATTTACTACTCAGATACTATCTTAGTGAGCATTAGAGCTGTTCAAAACATGTGTAAGGTTGTTTTCCCCTGTTGAAACAGAAGTGTTCTGTAAAAATGTATCAGAGCTAGACCCACCCAAGAATAGCCAATAGCCTGGTTGTTGGGGAAAATCATTTGGGGAGCCTGTATTCCAAGTAAATGCCCTAACCACTGAGCTAATGACTATTCTCATGTTTTTTGCAAAAAGTTTTGAAAGGTTTCATTTTCATTCTGCATTAAAATGAAAAGTTTCAAACCCTCAAAATGTTTCATAAAATGAATCATTTTCTGGCCAGGTTTCCAAGTTTCCCTAGCCTCTGAACTTTTGTCAACTATATTATTTCTGTATTTTCTAGCTTCTAGTGCATCACCACTATTGCTGCATCAATACTGGGATAGATACTCAGCTGATGCAAGTCAGGTCAGCTCCACTGATTTCCATTTAGGGAGGATCTAGCCCACTGCCTGAAGAGCTACAGCACTTCACATTTTTTCTCTGTTCTATAATATATTTGCATACTTGAGATTTAAATTAAAAACTTAATGTATCCCTGCAAGTGAATCTGCATACTAACCTCTACATTCTGGGATAGGAGGAGAACAGATTGCACTTGTATTAACACACGACAACAGCTTCATGGGACTATCTTCCTAATGCTGAATTGTTTTGACGCTTTAAAGCCTTAAACCCAACACTATCATACAATGTAATTTGGCTTAATAAAGCCTTGAAAGGATGGCTCAAGTGTGCTGATTTTCTTCAGTATACATTGTATCCTATAAATAGCATATTAATCATTTAAGGCTATCAGCTATGGTTTCTGATTTTAAACAATACATTCCTTGAATATCAATGGAAAGGGAAAGCAAAGCTGCCTCCCTCTGTTCAGAGCTGAAGCCAGAACAAAACTCTCTCACCTCTTGGGAGCTAATTAGTGGAGAAATACTTTGCTGGAAATTTCCAGCAATCTCCTAGCACTGTGTCTATTTGTGATGTCACGTCTTAGATAATGCATCAAAACAAGAGCTATTAGACAGCTCTGAGACCACTTTGTTTCATTATTTTCCAGATGCCAATTTTATACAAGTTAAAGCAGTGTTTACAGAATTCAAACATTTTTCCTACTGAATTAGTGAAAAGAGCATTTATTAAAAAAATTTCCCATATTGACAAGAGACAGTTGATTTTACAAATATTTATCCAAATACAAAACAAACAGTGATCTGGCCTTATTTCATGTTACTATACTGGAATAGATAGAACTTCTCTGAAAATATTGGACTCCAGTTTATACCAAGATAATGCAATTTTCTAAAGTTTATGAAGATTATCAATTTATTACTATTATGGCAGGCATCACCCAGTGGCACTGTTACAGTCTTCCAAGTTTTTTCTTAATGTGCAAGAAAATTTTGGGTCTTGGGAAGATTTGCTGTGTTAGCTTTTGGCAGTGCAAGGTTTTGGTATAAAGGGAACTTAAGCAGAGAAGAAGCTAGGCTAGCAGCAGGAGAATTTGCCCTCTATCTTGGGCTCTGATTAGAGTAAGTTCTTGAGGCAGCTATTCTCTGGGAGTGGGCATTGGGGTTAGGAAGAGATTCTTGGAAGAAGGGATACCGTTTGACCAGCTCATTTCAGGATTAGTGTAAATAAAACAAGTGACACTTAGATTTCTCCTCCACTGGAAGGTCAGCCATAGACACATGCCACCTCTCTGCTGGTGTCAGAAGAGACAATAGTATTAATGGACAGGTAACAGGCAGTATGTAAAGCTAAAGTACCATGGCTCTGTGTACAGATCCACTAGTCTAGTAACATGTAAATATGTGAATTAAACCAAACCAAATTAAGACCACTTTCATTCTTAATAAGTGTCCACATAAGGGTTTAATGTAATTTAACTCATCCACTTTAATATTCCTAGAGCGTCCCTGCTTAGACAAACCCTTAAATTCCTACCAGGAAGACTATTAAAAGCCCTAAACCCAACATGCATGATATTTAGGTACTGTAAGTGGGAACTGGTTTCACTCTCCCAGCAGATAATCAGAATTACACAATCACCACACATTTTCGGAACATTGGTACGTAGCCCTCATAGTAACAGGGAATTCCAAGAATTGACTGGTGTGAATGTAAAGAC
The DNA here is from genome assembly GCF_028017835.1 of Emys orbicularis. NCBI lineage: Eukaryota > Metazoa > Chordata > Testudines > Emydidae > Emys > Emys orbicularis. The sequence goes on along the minus strand of NC_088691.1, from coordinate 84,375,355 downwards.
CCACAAATGCAATATAAAGAGTAATTGACTAAAGTGAAACTCCACTGCATTTCATGACCTACTGCAATGTCTGAGTTGCTAGAGAAAGTTAATTTTAATGTTTAATAAAAGCATAAGTTGAGGAAATCTTACAATTTAATCACAACATAAGTTATTGTACATCACTAAGTAAATGGTGCTAAATTATTCTTGTCATACTGTAACTAATGCAGAACTGGTTTCCCATGGCAATGTTCCCAGTTTAGTTTGCTATACATTTATTGGTTCAACTATATTCCCCACACTTGTTTAATATATTGGTACTTTTCAACAGATCAATTCCAAACAAATTCATAGCACAAAAAGAAATTGCTTAACCCAAGAGCAGAGTATAGTTAATTATCGAAGGAGGGTAATATTTTAAACAGGAAGGCAGACTCCCCCTATAACTACAATTTCTGTCCTCATTTTCTGTGAAAGGGGATAGAAATAATTGACTCACTCATTTTTCTTATAACTCAGTAAAAGGATATGAGTGACAGAACTAACAGTCAATTATAATTAACTAGCACTCTCAAGATCTATTACAACTCTCCTTCCAGTTTTATTGTGGACCTTGCTTTATATAAAGCCTACAGTGCTTATTTTCATTAATTACTGCTCTGAGAAGCCTCTTATTTAACTGTGCCTTGAATGAAAGATGAGCATTGTCAACCAGTTTGTCTCAAAATGGTCTATTTTAATACTTCTTACAGTCCAGTGAAATCAAATGTAGGATGCATTCAAAGTATAACATTTTGTACACTGGATATTTTCATAAAGATGCTATTGGTAATTTAGGGCCCAATCCAATTCCCCTTGACTTCAACAGAAATTAGATTGGGCCATTACATCAGAATAGCCAGTCCACAATAGAAATAAAACTAACACCTTCAAAATACTGTATCCTTGAAATCAATTTAAGTTTTGAAATATTTACAAATCATACTTTTAGGCGTTCCATGATTGTTAGAAGTTGAAGCATCTTATATTTATGGGAACAAATAAGCTTTTTAGTTACTGTAGCATTTCCAAATGAAAGCAAACGTGAACACGTATTTATTCAGAATAAATTAAGGCCTTGACTCTGAGCAGGCAGCCAGCTGCAGGATCGAGGCCTAACTTGTATATACAATATTTCTTTAAATAAAGACATACTTCCATTTTATACACGAATATGGAAACTATCCTTGCCAACAGAGGCCACAATTCAGAAAAGTATTTAAGCACATGCTTAAATCAGTCACTATTGAGGATGCAACTTAACCGTGTACTTACATCCCATTGACTGTAGTGCAGCTAACAAAATAAAAGTCTCCATCCTTCTTTGACCAGTCGACCAAAAAAAAAATTTTTAAGTTAAACATTCATGTTAAAAAGCCCCAAACCAAAAAAAGAGTAGCCACACTCCCTAGGGAGAAAGAGGAGAGCTGCTAGGAGCTGTCAGGGTTGTGAAAGCCAAGCTGAGTGGGTACTGAAGGCACTTGATACAAGCTTGCTGAAAGAAGCGAAACCCTCTCAGAGGCAAAAGACACCCAGAACTCCAGGTTTCAGAGAGATCTGCAGCCAAAACAAACTGAAGACTACTGAGAGGAAGGAATACTGAAGGGCTCATTCCTTCACCCCTTATTTACGATGTTATTGACTCTCTGCTGGCTGTTCCTTCACCCTGAATAGTAGTCTCTCCAAGGCCTGACAACCCAGGCCTCCAAAGTCTGGCCTTCTCCTCTTTTCCATCTGGTAGGGTAGGAGGGAAAGAAATATCCTTTTTGGCAATTAGCCAGCAGTTTTACCTCACTCCGTATGTCAGACCTCTGAATTCATTCCTTGGGTGGCTCCTTGACCAACTGCTATTGAGGAACCTCCTTAAATAGTCTCCAGCCTCTCTGGCAGTCACCCCACTCTGTTTGAACTGCAGCTTTTTACCTCAGATGTTGCTATTCAGCCATTTAGTCACAGCTGGGGAAGTAACAGTTCCATACATTAACCCCTTCATGGCTGCTACAGTTGGGAGTTTATAACCCCAATGTGATACTGAGCACCCATGTATTCAAATCCTACACACTAGTCTAATAATCTTTGTACAAAACAGGCCTTGAGAGGTATCATTTGATAAATAACTCACTGATCATTAATGTTCTTCCATGATGTATGGGTGTGACGTGTATAGAGAGTTACTAAAGTGTGTTTAAACCAAGCATGCCGGGGGTTAGTAAATAGGTCTGCCCTGAACAAAGGAATGTGTTTTCCCCACCTCGGAGTTACTTCCAAAGTACTTTGAAAGACCATGAGAATGTATTTACATGTCGCATAAATGGGACCATCAAGCTAACAAGGGGAGGAGACAAACCTCACACTAACAAGTGTAGGAAGACAACATGGGGTCTACACCCAACAGGAGAGAAAAGCTTGGTCTGGGTTTTACTTTTCAAAGAATATGATGAAAGATTTACTGGTCTATAAGGACAAGTGTGTGTGTGGGGGGGGGGTGTCTGAATTTCAAGTGAAACTATTGAATCAATTGGCTGCATACAATATTACTGTACTATAAAAGTGCATAAACAGGCATTTTCTAAAAGCTAACACCATTCTGGTGATTAATATCATTGTGAAATGTATATTAAACACAATGTAAGGAATTATGGATACTCATTGATTTTAGGCTGTACAGTCTGCCGAGACAGGAGGCAATTTCACAGCTCTCTGCCTGTCTTCTGTAGAAATTAAGCATGGTGGGATCAGAAACAATGGAGGTCCCTTTTACATAGAAATCAGCTGAGGGATGGGGAAGCCCACAGCCCGTCCTGCCTCTTGAAACAAGTTCACTGGACTTTAAAAAATACAAGCAAAGCCAGAAGCCATCTTTGACATCCATCACTAGACCAATACAAGGGACTAGAGCTCTTGTGAGTGGAGAACCCAGGGGACAGAGGTTGAAGTCTCTGGGAACTAAATATAGAAGAGAAACCTGCTTATCCAAAGAGTGTACCTTTCTAGATTAAGTTTCTAAAAGTCTAAAACTTGATTTGTTTTACCTGTAACTTTTTCTATCTTCGTTCCTTATACTTGAACTCACTTAATCCCATGTATATTTTGTTAATGAATTTATTTCATTTTTACCATAAGCCAAGTCAGTACTGTGTTTAAAAGAAAGGGTGTATTTACCTCAGTTAAGTTAATAAGCTGTGATGTGGTTTGGTCTCTTTCTAGAAGCAATAAACGTTATTTCTCTGCTCTATCCACGAGAGGGCTGGATACTTAAGGGCACAGTTTTGGAGTAATTTGGGACTGAGAGTGTGTTGTAGTCTTATTGCTGGTTGTAACCAAGGAATGCGGAAGCCAGAGTATCCCTGGTGTGTTGCTGGCAGGCTGCTGGGGTCAGAATCTGGTGGGCTAGGCCTGCAGCCATACACAGACACTCAGGGTGTGACCTGCATGCTAGTAGGCTGGTTATGAGCATCCCAGGTTTTGAACTACGGCAGCAAAGCACTGTGAGGCACCCAGGGTTACAGAGCAAGTGGCAACAGAACCTCTCACTGGTCTGGTTTTGCCCCTCCTTCCCTCCACCCAAGTCCCAGAACAACCCTCACACCATCATAGGCACTAAATTGGTATCAACAAAGTATCTATCCCAGAAATTATGTTTTGTTTAAACCTGGATTCTTTTCTATTGTGGAACATGCCACCTAATAAGCTCCCATAGGTGAAGAACTGCATCCAAATTCTACAACATCTCATTCCCTTCGATACACTCAACCATGTTTTTATTCAAGCATGGTTTGGACAGACTTAGGTATAGAAGAAGTCAGCTCACTTGTGTGCCAGAGACACTTCCAATGTAACAATTAAACTTAGTCATATTCCATTATTGCCAAATGGACCACAGTGATTTGGCAACTCCTAATGCCCAATTTCTCATCAAGTCCTTCCTCTTGGATGCCATTTTTGGTCTCTGGGTAATGGATTATTTGTCATCTTTGCTAGTAGTTTCCCCCTCCACCTCCAGTTAAGTTGAGATAGAAGGGTGTCCTTCTCTTTCCAATTCATACTTTCTCAACTTAAGTCATTTCTTTATCACTTCCAGACTGGAATGTTGCCATGTGCTCTATCTTAAATCCACTCAAGAACTAAACCTACTGCAGAATGTGGCAGTCCACCAGAGAAGAATCAAGCCCTGAGCATATTTAACTAGTTCTTCATCTGCATTGGCTGCCTGGGGATTCCAGGGAGAGTTTAAGGTACTAGCGTTGAGTAAGAACATCCCGCTCCTTGTGTCATGCCATGCTGCTACAGTTAACATCTGTAGAGGCACTGAATCTGCACCTCTCAGTATAGAGGATAGGGGGCTGCTGGCAGGTGTTCACCACAAAAGCCCCTTTCCTTAGGAATACATAACCTCCCCCCTACTCTGAAACAGTCTAGATCTGCTGACTGTCAAGGAATACTACAAGGTTCAGCTGGTTAGGAGAGCTTTGGGGTAAGAAAATGCTGTTTCAAAGGTGATGGTTACTGTGGCTAGGATATGTATTTTATCTGACTGATTTGTTTGGGGTGGGTTGTTTTAATACTTTGGCTTATGTTAACTATGATTTTAACATTGTCAGAGGCACCTGGAGCATGATAGATGTTCCATCTGGATCTAAAAGGCTAAATAAATGCATAAACAAAACAAGTCAACACACCCCCAACTTCTGTTTTCTCATTAATTATACAGCTGCATACTATGTACTCAGATCAAGCAGGCTTGGGAGCAAAAGGGTTGTACTAGAATGCTGAGAGTCCAACAAGAGAGTCTACATTTATGGTGCAAGAGTAAAGCATAATTTTGGCAAGATCACAATGCAAGCGTTAAATTCAAAATCTTTTCAAGCACGGAAGGATGAGAACTTACATGAAAGGTTTCAGGATATTTAGAGAAATAAGATGAGTGAGGTAATATATTTTTATTTGACCCATTTCTGTTGGCAAGACACAAGCTTTAAGAAGATGGTGTCCCACCCCCCCACCCCAAAAAAAGTATTACCTCGCCCACCTTGTTTCTTGAATATCCTGGGACCAACACAGCTACAACACTGCATACAGTAAATTAGGACTATAATTCTAACTTCAGATGTAGTATTGATTCAGAGACCCCTGAGAATGCATCTTGATTGCTGGCACAATTTTCAAGACCCGCAGGAAGCCCCAGAATTAAGGGCTCTGTTCTATCTGCATTCAGCTGGAGCAAGTGTCATGGCATCTAGAGTTTGTCTCCAGTAAACAGGTCTCTAACACAGACTGAAGGAATCAATATCTGGGCTATAGTGCAACACAGATCTGTGTCATCAACATAGCAGCAGGAATCACCATCATTTTTGCAAACCAATTGTCCCAGTAGCAACATGTAACTAAACAGCAAAGGGCCTACTATAGATTCTCGTGGATTCCCACAGGTAAGATGAGTAGAACGGGAACAAACAAAAAAATCTCCTGTTGTAGCAGGACACTGCCTGTCAATACAATAAAGTCTGTTCAGAGCAAAGCAAAATTTGGAATAGTTCAAAAAAAAAATAAAAAATAAAAAAATTCTGCAAACATAAGTGGCACCCTACAGACATTCTAAGTCAGACAAAATCAACAAGCAACTAACCTCATCTGAAGTGTTTTTACAGCAGATCTTCAGTTGGTTTAAAATTGGGGTAGCTCTGGTGAAGTCAGTAAGTCCCAAAACTTTTTTCTGATGTAACATGGGGTCATGGTATAGAAGAGGTTAAGAACCACTGGTTTAAAAATCAGTGTAATACCATTAAATCCAGTAAGCCTGCTATGACAAAGTGACCTAAGCTAATATCTCTGCATTTCTGCACTGTTTTGCAGAATGAAAATATTATGATGGATAAAGATCCAATTCATGCAGATAAGAAAACATTGATCACACAAGGTTTCCATTAACTGTACTGAAGAGCAGCAAATGGGGAAGCTCTTTTGAAAAGATACATGGGGATTTTGCTATTACATTAATCTCTTTTCCCTTATGAATCGGTGGTAATGTTCGTATTACCTCCTGAAGAAACCAAAGGTGAGAGTGAAGCAAAGAGAGAGATTTAGATATTGTGTTTCAGTATGAAATATTATAGTCCCATTATGATGAAGAGCAATTTAAAATATTCTTATTTTATCAAAAATACGTATATTGCACCCCACATACTAAACCTTTGCATGCATTTATCAAGGAAGTGAATCTCTAATACAACCATTCGTTTCCTGGAGGAGAGCTTATTTTAGGTTCCTCTTGTTGTTACTGACCGATCCTTAGCATCATGCTGAATAAAATAAATAAACCCTGCAATTTAGCTTGTCATATCTCATTTGACCAAAAAGAAAAAAAAGTGCTTGGTGCTTTTTTTTTTTTTTTTTTTTAGGATTAAGGTGAGCTGTCAGATTGCATTTCTGGAGACTGACTGCCATATATTATTAAACAAATATTTTGGTAGCTCTTAGAGCCTTTAGCCAGGTTTATTTTATATGTATCATGAGAAATTCATCCTGTAGTGACCTATTTGAATTAAAGTTTACCCTTGTTTTCTCATGCCTTTGACCCTAGAAAATCTTGCTCTCATATGGATTGGATATTTGGCTTTTTAAAACCAGCTGAAGGAACCAAATCCAACTTAGTGGCCATACTGTGATTATGGATATACCACCCCTACTTCCATGCTAAAATACAGGTTCATTCCTATAGCCCTAATTACATATATTTTGGAAAGGCATAATAGGTGATCATCTTGGCAATAGTTACTCAGCTTTAGATTGGATACATCGATTGAATTTTGTTTCATAGAAAGAGAGAATCATAGTAAACCTAATGAACAGTAATCATACCATAAAACCTAGAGTTATATGTCAGCTGCCTTCTAAGTTTTTCTGTGCAAGGCCTATTTAACAAAGTAAGATTTTCTTCTCAGCATCAGAGTAGCAGTGGCTTTGTGTTCACATGAAAATAAATGGTGGAGCACTTTAAGTAAACTTATAACTTTCATCAAAAAAAAAGTTACATTCTGTAAATTACAAAAGTTTTTCAGGAGACAATCCTTTAAGCCTAGGAGGTTGCAAAACCCACCAGCTGATTTTGTGGATCCATTATTATTTTTTTCTAGCATATCTCCCTAATTCTCCTAGGGACATTGAATTCAAGTCTCAGCCTGCAAAGAGAAAGGCAAGATATGCAGTCGCTAAAGTCATGAATTCCTTCATTAACAAAGGAATATTTCTACAGTAGTGTAGGCGGGGGTCCAGGTTGGGGAACAATTCCATCACCTTTGTTTCCTATCAACCTCTGTTCCCAAGCTGGGGGCTCCCACAGGACTATCTACCAGCAAGCCAGAAATTAAAAGGATTTAACTTTCAAGATCGCCAGCCTAAGGAGAGACAATCTTATTTGTATTGAATTAAAAAAATAAACTAAATTAACTTTTTTTTAAAAGAGCCTCAACAAGACTCCTGTGATAAAGAACACTATATCTCTATAACATTAGCCAATTAAAAATCCTGTCTTTCCTCTTGAAGAAATGCAATGACTTCTACAATAATTCCCCAAGGTGAGGTCAGGACTATAATGCACTGACGGGTATACAATAGCTGTCTCATATGTGAAAAGTAAAGATCCATTTATGAAATTTCATCATGCAGGAAGACTAACATGTCTATTAAAGGAAAAATGTGAACTCTGGGTCTCTCATTGGGGACTCATTTAAATGCAGTTTTGCTAAATTAGCTACAGTAAGGGGCCAAAGCAGGAAAGCTAACTGTAAACTCAGATAAAATAGCACTTGTCTGGTAACAGCAATTCATATTAAAGGACTCCAGTGGATACCAAGTCAGTAAATTTGTAAACCTATTTCTTCACCCTGTGTTCCCTGAAACAAGCCCAAATTCTGTGCCTGATACAGATATCTTGCTGATATCTTCAGTATAGGGTGACCAGATATCCCGATTTTATAGGGACAGACCTGATTTTTGGGTCTTTTTCTTATATAGGCTCCTATTACTCTATTACTCCCCACCCCCTTCCTGATTTTTCACACTTGCTGTCTGGTCACCCTACTTCAGTACTATGTTTTAAAAATCAAACAAGCTATTTATATTAAGATAAATTTTATAGAACACAAATTTTTTTTGTGTTCTATAAAAATTTGCAAATACAAGTGGCTAAAAATATTCTTGTGCATCATTGGCTAGTGAGTAAATAAGTCACAAAGGATAACTATTAGGCTTGGTCTACACTTACCCCCCAATTTGAACTAAGGTACGCAACTTCAGCTACGTGAATAACGTAGCTGAAGTTCGAAGTACCTTAGTTCGAACTTACCTCGGTCCACACGCGGCAGGCAGGCTCCCCCGTCGACGCCGCGGTTCCCCCGTCGACGCCGAGGTACTCCTCTGGTCTAGCTGGAGTACCGCAGTCGACGGCGATCACTTCCTGGTTCGACTTATCGCGTCCAGACAAGACGCGATAAGTCGAACCCAGAACTTCGATTCCCAGCCGCCGAACTAGCGGCTGGGTGTAGACATACCCTTATTCTTTTATCACCGCATTGGTTTTCCACTGCAAGGCCTTTTGCATTACAAGCAATATTTCCTCATATTCCTGCTGTTTAGATAGTTTTAGTATTTTATTAATTGAGTTCTGGGTCAGTCAGTTTTTAGAAATCAGGCTTATTCGTGCCTACTTAAACAACAAATATGGGGTAAATTTACTGCATTCTCAACTCCAATAGTATTGGCAAGAATTTTCTGTAGCCCAACTGAAAGTTCATGCCATGAAAATGTGTAACTTGCTCAATAAACTTTGTTTTGCTAAGACTAAGAACCTAGCAAAAAAACAAAACCACCACCACATGGCCTATATGTGGGGAAAGTTCTGGTGGATACAGTTTGAATGATTTGAGAGGGGAGAACATTTGTTCTTTCTGGGCTGTGGCTGGCTATATTGTAGAAGAGGAATAGCTACTTGTTACATTTTTTGAGAATTCTATTTTCTGCTGAAAATATTTATATAACACCTTAAGCTCCATGGCTGAGACAGTTGGGCAGCTGAACAAAGATTATACACCTCTACCCCGATATAACGCAACCCGATATAACACGGTAAAGCAGTGCTCCGGGGGGAGGGGGCTGCGCACTCCGGTGGATCAAAGCAAGTTTGATATAACGCGGTAAGATTTTTTTGCTCCCGAGGACAGCGTTATATTGAGGCAGAGGTGTATTTAAAAGTAAAACTAAAAGTGACAGCATTAAATATTATATATAATAAAAAGATTCAAACAGATTTCCAGTAGATTTTTAGGATACAAAGTGAAACCAGACAGTGGAAGAGATGTAAAGTTGCCTAATCATTTTGAAAGACTATGAAGTTAATTGAAACTACCCATTTTCCATTATAGGAAGAGTCATGTTTAAAGAGTGCTCTATGTTTGTATATATGTAAATAGTTAGTGGATAAACCAGTAGATGGCACTTAATATGTAGCATAATTAAACTTGTGCACTGCAAATGGCTCCCTCTGGCAGCTCTTTACAAGTGCCACATTTGGGGGCAATGGGGGCTGAGTAAGTACTTTAGCACTTGCATATGGTGTTTTGCCAATGGAAATGGCTGTACCTGAGTCAAACTCACACATGACTGGTCAGTGTCCTGGCTTGACCATTGGGGAAGCTTTTGCAGTGAAACTGGCTAGGCTTGTGTATTTTCCATCCCAGTGTATAGGCATGATCTTGTCAGGGTGCAGAAAGCAGGACGTGAAAAGGTATCAGGATATTAAGGACAAGAATTCCCAAAATATGGGAAAGACAACATCCAGAGAAATAAAAAACAAAGTAGAAACGATTGACCATCACTCTGAGATCGTTAGCTATATTGACTCAGATGTACACATTCAAATTAACATTCATGCCCCCATTTCAGATTTCAAAATAGATAAAATTTCAGGAAAAAATAGGTAAAATTTTTAAAACAAGTTCACGTAATTTCCCCCCCTTTTTTCCCTTTACCAGGTCTTAACTAAAAGGATTGGTCACATTTCACTTTCCAAATTGTAGTATATGCAATACTAGTTTGTACCATTAAGGCTTCTGTACTTTGTTTTCTGTGCTCAGTCCATTTATATAGCCTGTTACAGTTTATTCTAGTAAATGGAATATATATTGCAATGACTTTATTGGTCTCCATTTATCTCTCCAACCTTTGCAACCAGATATTTTAAGCTACATGTCACACCTGCCTGTATTCATAGTTCAACCTTCCTAGCTTAGGTTTAGGCATAATAGTGTATACTATTAAAGAATATCAAACTATGAGACTTAATATTAATAACCAAGAATGAGGCCCCATTGTGCTAGACACTGTACAATTAGATAAACATAGTGTCTAAGTCCCTGCCCTGAGCAACTTAGAAACTGAATAGACAAGACAGAGGGTGTATGTGCGAGGGGGAGGATGTAACAAGCAGAGTGAACTATGTGATGAAGGCAAATGTCATCTAAGTTTCACAATTTTGCGGGGGGGGGGAAGGAAGGAGCATTTGTTTAGTTAGGAGAGGATAAGTTAGTGAAAGAAAAGTGAAGGAGTGGGGATGAGTGGATAAAAGGAGCAGGTGTGGAGTAAAACTGAGGCAGGGATGGAGTAAACAATTCATCCGCACAGGGCAGAGAAAAATCTGATCAAGACAGTAGGAAGTTCTCCAATTGTAAAAGATCCCTGCTTCTGCAGCTCCTACTACGAGCTGCAGTGTTAAGTGTATAATTCTCTATTCTTCATGATAAAAATCAGCACAACCAGATTTTACAAATGACCACAGAAGATCAAGATAATCAGAAAACTACATTTAATCCTTGAAACTCTTATAGAATATTCTGACAAGTATTCAGGCAATATTACTAGAACCGCTACTGTGAGATGCATACTAAGTTCCATGGAAAAGTGTGTCTCAGGACACATCCAGAACATTAAGAAATAAATGTATGATTGTTCACAAATACAAATTTGAGCAGATACTCTGTTACTGAAAAGAACAACATAGCAAGATATGCTTCATAGGTCATTTCACAGACCCTTGTGAGCACTCCCTGGTGGCCACCATGAGGATTGCTGTGAGGAAAATCCAAGCCTCTGTGCTCTAGGGGCATGTTAAGCTTCTAGAGCCTCTGAAGGCTGCAGTGCTGGTTCCTCCTTTGCCCTTTGGCACATTTCCTGAGTACTGACTCAGTCTGTTATCCCTTCTTGGAAATGGGCCTCCTCAGCCCATCTGCCCCACACTCCAGGATCAGTGCGGACTCCCAAGGTACCCCAGTTACTTAAACGTGCCTGCACCCCCTAGAACTCCATCCAAAAGCTTCTGGTTTACAGTTTAACTCTGAGGGGTACGCTGCAGTTGTGAAGCATTTAACAGACTGAGCAAAGTGTGTCTCAGTCTAACACATTAATGCTCTTTTATACTTAATTGTGTAAAGCACGAGGGAGTATAGATCATACAAACACTAAACACAGGTCCCCTACCTCAGTTTCCTCACCACTCCATGGCATTATTTGGGCTAGGATCTGAGTCCTTTGGGTTGTCCAGAATCCTTGGGACCATCTGGGCTCAAGAAAGCAGGCACCCCAACTGCTACTACATGCTAGATACCTCTTCCTCTTGGGCCCCTTACCCAATTTCTGTGACCTTACTTTCTCTTGCCCCATTCTTCCAGTCTCATTCCTGTTTTGCGTTTCTTTAAACCCCTCCTGATCACCTGGTCTCTTTTGTTCTACTCCTGGTAGGTTTCCACTGCTCTGCTTTCATCCCTCCCGAGAAGTTGACTAAACTAATTTTCTAATGGTACAGCTCATCCATTGTTCCCTTGCCTAACCCAGGGTTAGGTCAAGCCCTAGGCCTCTTCTATTGTATCTGTCTGGTGTGTACATGTCAGCAATGGTGGACATACATACACCCTTTGGCAGTTTTTCAATTTCACATTAGCAATCCATCTCAGAAGTGGTTCAGAAAGAGCCCTAATTCATCATAAGTCACCAAGTAATAGCCTGAAAGAAAGGGATATGCCTGGATGCCAATCTGGGTTCAATTTATTTGAATTGGCTTACTATGAATATTATGCCAAAGCTTTAGAGTGTAAATAGCAAGGAAGGAGAGGAAATTTTACTGTGATACATGCGGCCGGCAAGGAAGTAATTTGAACTAAAGGAATCAAAGGGAAAATTTAGGCTACATATCAGGAAGATGGTCTCTGTAGGGAAGTGGTAGATGCCTAATTGTTTGTCACTTCCAAATTAGACTGGCCAAAGGACTAGAAAAGTGTACTAGAGGAAACAATCTTCCATTGGCAGTGGATCAATTCTCTCTAACTTCTGATTCTGAACCCTGGTGGACAATAAATGATCCACTTACATTTAGGGCTGGTCTACACTGGGGGGGGGGTCGTCGATGTAAGATACGCAAACTTCAGCTACGCGAATAGTGTAGCTGAAGTCGAAGTATCCTATTCGACTTACCCCGCTGTGAGGACGGCGGCAAATCGACCGCCGCAGCTCCCCCATCGACGCCGCTTACTCCTCCTGACGAGGTGGAGTATGCGCGTCGATTCGGGGATCGATTTATCGCGTCTAGATGAGATGCAATAAATCGATCCCCGAGAGATCGATTTCTACCCGCCGATCCGGGCGGGTAGTGAAGACATGCCCTTAGTTTCACTCTCCTCCCCCCCATGAATGAGCTGTACATTAGTTTGTATTGCACAGCCATACAACACAGGTAGGGCATGAAAATTATATAAGTTGGGGTCTTTTGCAAACTATTGATGTAAATCCAATAGGCCAAAATTTATTATCTGAAGATATTTCAAGCCATGTGACGACCTGTTAGTATGACCAGACATCCTGATATTATTAGGACTGTCCTGATGTTAGGGGCTTTGTCTTACATGCCACTGTAACCCCTCCTCCAAGCCCTCCCCCTCCCCCCCAAAAAAGCATCCCAATTTTTCACACTTGCTATCTGGTCACCCTACCACCACACCTCTCCATGTATTGGGGATTGTCAAGGCTAATTCTCCACTCGGTCACTTCGAGTGCAGAAGGTGGGGGCCAGCAAGGACTCTAAAAATTAATACTGGCCACTCCAGGCTTGTATTAAACTCCCAAGTTACAGCTTTTCTCTGACCTTGGATTGGTAGATGCTGCTACCTCCCAAGTGCAGAACCCCTTTGAGAGCCCAGGAAGGTGCACTTGGGAATTCCTTCCTGTGGGGTACCCTCAAGCCCTTTCAGCCCCACTCTGGGGAAGAGCAGAGGAAGAAAAAAAAGGAAATCAGCTGTTGCCACCAGCTAAACAAACATATGCACAAACCTTTTAAGACACACAAATCCAATTCCGTTCTTAAAAAAGGTAAATTTTATTAATAAAAAGAAAGAAAATACATCTGGGAACTCAGGCTATTGCTAGATTTTAAAAGAGCAACTACAAGAATTAAAGCACCAAGAACAGCTTTCTTGAGGTCCAGCTTAAAGGTTACAAGCAAAACGAAAGTTAGCACAGAAGAGTCCACAAGCCATAACGAAATAAAAGGGATAAACCTAATTGCGTCTTCCTAGACATTTTCTGATCTACTTGCATATCTGGGGTTTTAAATGATTAGTTTCTAGGTATAATACTGATGATTTTTCATACCTGGCCTAAGCGTCTTACAGCATGTCTGCTGCGCTGTCCGTCTAGGGTGACCAAACAGCAAATGTGAAAAATCGGGACGTGGGTGGGAGGGTAATAGTAGCCTATATAAAAAAAAGACCCAAAAATCGGGACCGTCCCTATAAAATCGAGACATCTGGTCACCCTATGTCCACCTCTCCCCGGAGAACAACAGACCGACAAAAGGGGAGTCTTTTTTCAATTTTAAAAAGTTATAGCCTTCCCATTGGCTCTTTTGGCCAGGTGCCCACTCACTTCCTTTTACCTATGCATAGCAGTGAGACTTTTTAACCCTTTACAGATAGAGCAATTAGAGAACAGCTACTAAGAGAGATTTTATTATAGTTACTGGCTGGCTGGGTGTCCATAAAAGGGAGGTACACCCCCCCCCCTTCATTTATCACAGGGATATAACTAGCATCAGGGCCGGCTCTACCATTTTTGCCGCCCCAAGCGCAAATTAAAAAAGAAAAAAAGAAAAAAGCCGCTCAGACTGCCGTCCAAACTGCTGAAGCAAAAAAAAAAAAAAAAAAAAAGCCGGAATGTCGCCGCTTAGCATGTGCTGCCCCAGGCACGTGCTGCCTTCGCTAGTGCCTGGAGCCAGCCCTGACTAGCATTCATTTATTTGGCAGAACAGGAAAAAGATATTTTCTAGCCACTTGACAAAATTCAGATTACTACTAATTTTTCCTTCATATAGTCACTTGTGCATTCTCCAGACTAATTAAGTCAGTCACATCAGAAGCTGCTCAATTGATCTGCTTTTGCCCACACAAATCTCAACCTCTCAGCTAGCCATTAGGATTATTGGCAGGTTGTGAGGCGGCACTGACCATGCTGGCAACAATCTCTGGCTTTTTAGTTTGCTTGCCCCAGGGAGCTGTACTGCAGTCTGCTGGCTTCTCATCTCTTTCCCTTCACGAGAATTAAAACCTGCAGCACATAAGGTTTGAATAAAAAAATTTAAACTAATTTAGTAGTTGTTTTGCCTGAAAAAAAGTGTCTCTGTTAATTTTAACCAATCTATTAAAAAAAAAATAGAGTACTTCCCCAAAATACTGTCATTAAACTAAAAATCGGTACACTACCCAAGACACGAAACAGAGAAAGATTGGCAAGGCGAGCTGAACTCCCTTTGTCTTTAGGTACGTCTATACTGCACACTTTTTGTTGGTGTGTAGAGTGCATATACTATCTGCCCCACCTTGCATGGGTATAAATAGCAGTGTAGACAGTGAGGTGCTGCTTGGGCAGATAAAGTGAAGACACTGAACCCTGTGGGTACTCATCCAAGTAGGGCCTCTCCCAACACATTTATTTATTTATTTTTCAAGGCAGTGTAATGTCCCACTGCAGTGAAAAGCTCTGGTAGCAGCAAGCTGCTGAAGCCTTTCCCCAATACAGTGAGACTGTGCTGCTGCCAGTCGTGTGCAGCATAGATGTAGCCTATGAAATCAGGTTTCAACGTTTTTGGTGCATGCCTCCCACATGCTCAGCTGTACAGTGAAGTGCTAAATAAAGGTTTCTCTTTGCATTATTGAACACGGTGGAAAAAACTGCACAGTGCAACCTGTTCAGAGCCACCACTGGCCCTCCCATTTTGGGTGCCATCAGGCCAGCTAGCTCAGCAGTGCTGCTGCACTTTCAGACCTCCCCTCCGATTCCAGTGGAACAATTTCCCTTCCTAACAGCAACATTAGCAAGTTAGCTTTGATGCAAACTCCAGGGCACATTCACAGTGGCTGGAAATGTGTTTCAGGGTGTCTGCTTCATAGAAGGCAAGTTAATATGATGGAGAGAGGAGACTAGAGTGGTCTCTGACTGTTAATGCAGATGTACACATGTAGTAGGTAACTGCAAATACAGATTTCACTATAACATCCTTGATGTTAGTTATATGGACCACAAACTTGTTCAAGTGAAGACAGTTTGTTTGAACTGTTCTTTCCATGAGGCTCAGAAGTAACTAATTTTCAGCTCTCCTGAACAGATCTGCCTCAGCTCCCAATGAAGTCAGTTTCTGTAACTGCTTCTGGATATGCACATCAGCATCAAAAAGTCCAGTGAAAGAAGCAGCACAGATGTGATAGTGCCAAGCCTGAGGCAGTGCTTTGGGCTGCTTGCCCAGAAAGTACAGGGGAGAGAGGAAGAAGGGAAATTAAGGAAGGAACTGGGCTGAAAACAGGCCCAAAGTGTAAATAATGGGATAAGTGTGTCTGGGGAACCCTCCAGCTCTCTGCATTCTCCTAGATATACCTCACCTGTGCATGAAAAAAAAACAGGCAGCTGAAATTGGTATTTGAAACCCAAATATTTAATTAAATAAATATGTTACACATGTGTACATTACGTACCAATGTATCAGAAAGGCTATTTGTGTAGCTTAGATGGAGTTGAGATTACCAAACTCACTTAAATTCCCCAGTGCTGTTGGCCAATATACGCTGGGCTTTTATTTTTTTAATATATAAAATTCAGACTACATATTAATATGCATTAAGCACAATAACACATTATGTATATATTTCTAGGAGTTACATGAACTGAATTGGCCTATGTCTTTCTATAACCCAGTTCACTTAGGGCAAGTATCCAATAACACTTTGCGAAGCTGAAGTTAGCTTTGGCATTAGAAAATAGGAAACTTGTCAAAAGGCAATACACATTAATGTTCTGCCCTGGTACCAGCTGGGGAAGTACCTTCACGGACCAGTACCTGAAATGCTAGTATTCAAAGCAAAGCGAAGGATGGTACAGAACAACAAGTTAAAGGAACTGGTCCAAACTGATGGACTGGATTTTAAGTGATGTGTAAAGAGTTTTGGAACTTGTAAAATCATCCTATAAATATTCCCAGGTGAAATGTGTAACTTTCCTTGTGCAACATTGTTAAATTCACTTCACACGAGTCAGCTTTCCAGAAACTGGTATCATATTAAGCGTTTTCCTATATTACTATTATTTATTATTATTATTGACTTTTAGTAATAAACCTGATAGTGATTATTTGATCAACAACAAATTTGATTTCATAACAAACCCAAATATTGTCAAGCAATTGGCTATGCAAGTTTACCAACAGTGCAAAAGCTGGCCATCACAAAAAAGCCTCTCACAAGTTGGCCATAATGAGCAGCCATGTTATCACTTGTCAGCCCTGTTGTCATGCTGCCCTCAATACAAGCGCCAAACACTGAGAGGCTCTAGAGCTGGGGTAGGCAACCTATGGCACCCATGCCAAAGGCGGCACGCGAGCTGATTTTCAGTGGCATTCACGCTGCCCAGGTCCTGGCCACCGGTCCGGGGGGTTCTGCATTTTAATTTAATTTTAAATGAAGCTTCTTAAACATTTTAAAAATCTTATTTACTTTACATACAACAATAGTTTAGTTATAGATTATAGACTTATAGAAAGAGACCTAAAAACGTTAAAATGTATTACTGGCACGCGAAATCTTAAATTAGAGTGAATAAATGAAGACTCGGCACACCACTTCTGAAAGGTTGCCGACCCCTGCTCTAGAGAATGAACTATCCTCTCATTCCTAAAGGCAGTCCTTCCCAGGATGGAGATACACAAGAGGTTCAGTTTGGTGAAGCTTGCATTACCTCAACTCCTGGATCTGCCTATGCTGTGGCTAAAGAGAGGAGAAAGTTCATCAAGAACAGCAGCCCACCTCCTGTGTCAAGCACCAAATCCATAACAATTAAAGTGAAAAAGTAGTTTGTAAAAAACAAAGGGCAACACCACCTGAAGGTGTGAAGTCAATCAGTATTAGACATGGCCTGCATCAGGATCCCTGAGCTGGAGAAACCCAAGTCTGTAACCATTTCAAAAACACCCAGGATTTCTTGCTCATCTTTAGTTAATATGAACGAATATCTCATGCTGAGGTATTCAACTGTGCCTCATACCACAGCACACCATGCCAGTGTGTGTATGTGTTGTCCAACACACACCTGGGGAAGTATTATTGATTGATACAGTTTGGGAAGAAGAATCAACAGAAACAGCAAAAACATGGGGGGAGGGACAGGGGGGAAGAGTCTATGGTACTTATATGGATCCCATTACTGTAGTATCAGAGCACCTCACAATCTTTAATCCTCATAATGCTCCTATGAGATGGGTGGTGATATTAGCCCTATTTTACAGATGGGGAGCTGAGGCACAAAGACTATAACGCAGTGGAAACTAGGAGCCCAAATATTTTGTGGTTCTGGGCCAAAGTGACTTGCCTGAGGTCACAAACTAAGTCTGTGGCAGAGCAGGGAATGTCCCAGGCTAGCAAGTTAATGATAGAAAGGAAGGAGGATATAGTGGTTATTCTAGATGAGTAATCTTTCCCCATAAATTGCCTTGCTGTTGTACACATAATCCCACTATAGTGATGGACAGAGGCTCACTGAATAAGGATTTCCTTTTCATAAACTGTGAATGTTCCAGAGGTGGCAGATTGAAACTCATTGAAACCTATAAAGTAACTTCAATAAACTTTTAAACACCTGTCACTAATCTGAAATTGACCAAGATGAATAATCATTGAATGACAACTAACTTCTCCACCTTGTCTATTTAGCAGTTTGTAGTACTGTGTATATAAGTTAGCACGTGTAACCCTGTGACTTTACTATTGTTACTTCCCATCCCTAGTTCCTTCCTGTTATACGTTATGTTCACTTGTTGAGTTTTATCTTACATTAGATTGTAAGGAATATATTTATACAGCACATAGCATGTTGCTTGATGACATTTCAGAAAAAACGAGGCAGCAGAATAGTGGACAGGAAGAGTAGCCCTCTGGATAAGGTAATAGCCTGGAGCTCTATTGATTTCCCAGAGTCATACAAGGCTTTTCGCCTCTCTGTGCTTCAGTTCCCCCTTCTATAAAGGGGGGGGGATAATCATACTTCCCTGCCTCACAAAGGAGTTGCGAGGATAAGTGCATTCAAACTTGGAAGGACTGAGGCATGGTGGGGGGGGGGGAATCATAAGTATCTTAGATAGAACAGATGTCTCAGCACATTTTTAAAGGAAAGTACATACTTACACAGGCAGGCCCTTAGATGTGGATGAATTATGGTAGTTGTGGAAAACAACTTCAATTTTCTGACCTCTCTGCATTTAAAATATAGCTATAATGAAATTAGATTTTGCTTTTAATTTCTTGTTTTTAAAAAAAATGTCTTCAACTTCTATAAAAACTTTATGCTCCTCTTCTTCTAATTAAGAGTAAAAATAGTAACAGAGCAAAAGGTTTTTCCAAAAAACACTGGACAGTGATTAATGCTGATCACTAAAAATGACATTTTCAATGTAATTAACTAGTAACCGGGCAATAAAAGCCAGAGGCTGGATGGTCTCCCAATTGAACTTCGGAGGGGGGGAGGGGGAAAGAAATAGTGAATATAGGAACCACCCCTAGATATAGCCAATTTATCTTGTAATAAAATTCCATAATACCAGATTACATGAGAAAGCTCCTAATCAGTTTTAGCAAATTGAATAAAGAACTTTTGATACGTAACTTCTATACGTTTTTACCTATATAATTCCAATACAATAATCTGTCCAAAATCTCCTCTCAGTCATCTAAATGTAAAATCAATATATTAATCCATTTGGATTAATCCATTGGATTAATGCAAGAGACTGCTTGCTCCCATCACATCACTGATAGCTCTTCGCAGTGGCAGTAACTGCATCCTTTCATGCTCAAAAGGCCTTCTATTCAGCTAAATGGGACTGTTTGAAGAGAGCATCTCTGCTTATTTCCATCCTACTTTAAATTTTATTTCATGGAAAGTATTTAAAATACTTAGGCCCTGATCGGGCAGCTGGATCCACATGGGCAGACTACTGTGCCTCCAGAGAGTCACCTGAAGTCAGTTTCAGAGTGGTAGCCATGTTAGTCTGTATCAGCAAAAATGACAAGGAGTCCTTGTGGCACCTTAGAGACTAACAAATTTATTTAAGCATAAGCTTTCCATGGGCTAGAACCCACTTCATCAGATGCATGGAGTGGAAAATACAGGAGCAGGTATAAATACATGAACAGATGCGAGTTGCCTTACCAAGTGTGAGGTCAGTCTAACGAGACAATTCAATTAACAGCAGGATACCAAGGGAGGAAAAATAACTTTTGAAGTGGTAATGAAAGTGGCCCATTTCAGACAGTTGACAAAAAAGTGTGAGTAACAGTAGGGGGAAATTAGTATCGGGGAAATTAGGTTTAGGTTTTGTAATGACCCAACCACTCCCAGTCTTTATTCAGGCCTAATCTGATGGTGTTCTGTTTGCAAATTAAATCCAGTTCTGCAGTTTCACATTGGAGTCTGTTTTTTGTTGAAGAATTGCCACTTTTAGGTCTGTTATTGAGTGGCCAGGGAGATTGACACGTTCTTCTACTGTTTTGTAATGTTATGATTCCTGATGTCAGATGTGTGTCCGTTTATTCTTTTGCGTAGAGACTCTCCGGTTTGGCCAATGTACATGGCAGAGGCGCATTGCTGGCACATATCACATTGGTAGATATGCAGGTGAACAAGCCCCTGATGGTGTGGCTGATGTGGTTAGGTCCTAAAATGGTGTCCCTTGAATACATGTGGACAGAGTTGGCACCGGGGTTTGTTGCAGGGTTTGGTTCCTGGATTGGTGTTTTTGTTGTGTGGTGTGTAGTTGCTGGTGAGTAGTTGCTTCAGGTTAGGGGGCTGTCTGTAAATGAGGATTGGCCTGTCCCCCAAGGTCTGTGAGAGTGAGGGATCGTCCTTCAGGATAGGTTGTTGATCCTTGATGATGCGCTGGAGAGGTTTTAATTGAGGGCTGTAGGTGACGGCTAGTGGCGTTCTGTTACTTTCTTTGTTGGGCCTGTCTTGTAGTAGGTGATTTCAGGGTACCCTTCTGGCTCTGTCAATCTGTTTCTTCACTTCACCAGGTGGATATTGTAGTTTTAAGAACACTTGATAGAGACCCTGTAGGTGTTTGTCTCTGTCTGAGGGATCGGAGCAAATGCAGTTAGAGCTTGGCTGTAGACAATGGATCGTGTGATGTGGTCTGGATGAAAGCTGTAGGCATGTAGGTAAGTAGGTTTCCGGTATATGGTGGTGTTTGTGTGACCATCTCTATTAGTACTGTAGTGTCTAGGAAGTGGTCCTCTTGTGTGGACTGGTCCAGGCTGAGGTTAATGGTGGGGTGGAAATTGTTGAAATCTTGGTGGAATTCCTCAAGGTCCTCCTTCCCATGGGTCCAGATGATGAAGAGGTCATCAATGTAGCGCAAGTAGAGTAGGGGCGTAAGGGGACGAGAGCTGAGGAAGCGTTGTTCTAAGTCAGCCATAAAAATGTTGGCATGCTGTGAGGCCATGCGGGTACCCATAGCAGTCCCGCTGACTTGAAGGTATAAATTGTCTCCAAATCCGAAATAGTTGTGGGTGAGGACAAAGTCCAGCACCAGGTTTGCCATGATGATATCAGGGATCACCAAATATGAACAAGAGGCTGCTAGACAACTCTCTGACACCATATTCTACAGGCCATTACCCTCTGACCCCAATGAGGATTACCAAAAGAAACTACACCATCTGCTCAAGAAACTCCCTAAAGAAGCACAGGAACAAGTCTACACAAACACTCCTAGAGCCCCGACCAGGGGTATTCTATCTGCTACCCAAAATCCATAAACCTGGGAATCCTGGATGCCCATCATCATCTCAGGCATCGGCACCCTGACAGCAGGATTATCTGGCTATGTAAACTCTCTCCTCAGGCCCTACACTCCCAGCTATCTTCGAGATACCACTGACTTCCTGAGGAAACTACAATCCTTTGGCTAGGGGGGCTATGCGCAAGGGGTTCTCATTACATAATCAAATTACACTGAACAATGTGATACACTATTACAAAAGCCTCAAATATAAGAACTATTTTCTCAGAAGTTTGAATTTAGTAGAAAAACATTTGACTGAATGTGTGTAAAATTATAAACCTAGGGAATACCTAATTGTTACTCTCAGGTTTAAATAGTTTCCTTCTGACTGTACTTTTTATCCTAATGTTACTGTGGATGTTTCATTATATGAATATCAAATCCTCTTTTGAATCCTATTAAAATTTTGACCTTAATATCATCTTGTTGGAATGAGTTCCACTGGGTAATTAGTTATAAAGAAATACCTTTAATATGACAAATATCAGTTTAAAATATGTTTCAGTTTCATTGAACTTCCCCTTGTTCTTGCAGACTATTTATATTCTCTGTAAACAGTCCCATGTAAGGAGAGATTAGAGACCAGGAAAGACTTTCCAGTCTTATCAATTTCTGAACTATTTTTTATTAATCATTTTTGAGCTGGGGTAAGAACTGAACACATTCCAGGTCAGGGCACACAGACCTATACAACAATCTTCAATACGCCATTATAATGCCAATTGGGCATTTCTGTTTACCCTCTCCCCTAATACAAAAGCAAGATGAAATCCAGTTAAAATGAAAGACAACACATTAAAAAAATACAACATTGTTCTTTCCTTCTGTAATTTCTGTGCTCAAGGACCAGCCAACATAGTTCCCTGAGAATTGCTTTTATGGCAATTCCACATTGTTATGCTCCCTTTTCTACACAGCTATGTATTAGAAGATCCAAATCCATTTGTAATAAGATCCTTGAAAACATTAATAGGGATGGCATATTAACAAAATGGTAGCTGTGGCTTTCAGCTAAGACTTAGGTTTTTGTATTTTTATTGGTTAAGCCACAAAGATTTACTTTTCATGAAAGAATAATATACCCTATACGGTACAGGTACGTAATGGTCTTGAATTCTAGCATGTTGAGATAGAGGGCACATATTGGAATCTCAGATATTCTAATCAATCTGAGGGTGCCAGTTCAGTGCTATTTCCACCAATTTATCCAGATTTAGAGCCTGCCAGTCCCATGATTACATATAGGCTGGTTTTGATGTGTGAATTGAATTACCCTGTGAAGCCACCTTTCATTCTCAAGATTCTCTGCAGAGGATCATCTATGCTCATGTCTCTTAAACAAAAAAACAAAAACAAAAAATACCCTCCCTCAAGGCTCTTGCATTGCAGCAATCCTCTTTCGGTAAAGGGAGCCTAAATCAATTCTACTGGATCAATACTACTAATCTTTCAGAGAAATGCATACACGGTGCTCCCAGCACAAGGATCTAAGGGCCAGACACTGATCCCAAGAAATTTGCTATAGACTTCAATGGGACCAGGATTTGGTTCTAAATGTAGAAATCCAACTGGGATTCCCTTGCATAGCAGTGCATTCCTGACCCAATTAAGGGTACTAGTTTTATTATGATTAAGTGACCAGGCATCACTGCCAGAAGCCAGGGTCAGATTCATATAATCTCTAAGCAACTTTCTGAAATGAAGCAGATGGCTTAGGTTTTAGATGGGAGCTTTTTTCTCTCTCAGTTCGAGGTACTTTCGATTTAAGTCCCCAGTCACCCCTTCCGGTATTTCTTCTACACTCACAAGCACTCAGGAGTTTGAAAATAGGCAACTATGAATATCTTTGTGGTAATCACCACCCCACTTGTTTATATAAAGATTAATGTGTACCAAATCTAAACAATACGAGAGTGATGGCTACCCCGCAGTCTCAATTAAGAACTTCCCACCCACCTATGCCCTCAGTCATGACCCTATTAGACTCAGTAGTGGTCAAGCAGGCAGCAAGGCATGACTTCTTTGCTTGACTGGAGCAGACCGGCAAAGTCTGGACTGGCAGGTCTGCTCTGATCTATGGCTGCCTGGTCCTGTCTCAAGAGGTCAGCTCCAGCAACTCCTCTATCAGCAATACAGTTCTGAAAGGTCATTCCCACTGCCTGTCCAGTCTGACCCAATACAGTCCCTCAAGGCCAGCTCTGCAATGGGTTCTCAGACTCTCTGGGTGTGAAACCCAGGGCAAATTGGACCCCTACACACAGTCCCTGACTTGTCACAGGCTTGCAGGTTGCATTGTTGAATTTAAATTACCTACCAGACTAGAGTCCACTACTTTGCAGCTCAGGGTGTCCAAATTACTCATGAATTGTGCAAGACATACTCGTTTTCACTAATACATTTAACATGTTTATGCATAAAATGCAAACAAAACCAAACTCCAAGTAATGCAATACACATTACACCGAACTATGAGTGAGCACAATTATATTTTATGTAAATAAAGCTCCA
Organism: Emys orbicularis; assembly: GCF_028017835.1. Classification (NCBI taxonomy): domain Eukaryota; kingdom Metazoa; phylum Chordata; order Testudines; family Emydidae; genus Emys; species Emys orbicularis. The sequence goes on along the minus strand of NC_088691.1, from coordinate 84,351,411 downwards.
CAGCAGCTAGACTTCTCCAGTTTCCATACAGAGAGCAGAGAGTTCCAGCCCTCTAAACTTTCTAGTTCTGGGGCTTACAATTCAGAAAAATAGATGAATAGAATTCTGCCACACCACATCTCAAACTTTAGTTCAAATCTAGCAGATTATAATGTGAGATAAACTTGTACCTGGACATCCTAGACTTCAGTAAGGCATTTGATACGGTCTCGCATGATATTCTTATCGATAAACTAGGCAAATACAATTTAGATGGGGCTACTATAAGGTGGGTGCATAACTGGCTGGATAACCGTACTCAGAGAGTTGTTATTAATGGTTCCCAATCCTGCTGGAAAGGCATAACGAGTGAGGTTCCGCAGGGGTCTGTTTTGGGACCGGCTCTGTTCAATATCTTCATTAACGACTTAGATATTGGCATAGAAAGTACGCTTATTAAGTTTGCGGATGATACCAAACTGGGAGGGATTGCAACTGCTTTGGAGGACAGGGTCATAATTCAAAATGATCTGGACAAATTGGAAAAATGGTCCGAGTTAAACAGGATGAAGTTTAACAAAGACAAATGCAAAGTGCTCCACTTAGGAAGAAAAAATCAGTTTCACACATACAGAATGGGAAGAGACTGTCTAGGAAGGAGTACGGCAGAAAGGGATCTAGGGGTTATAGTGGACCACAAGCTAAATATGAGTCGTCAGTGTGATGCTGTTGCAAAAAAAGCAAACATGATTCTGGGATGTATTAACAGGTGTGTTGTGAGCAAGACACGAGAAGTCATTCTTCCACTCTACTCTGCTCTGGTTAGGCCTCAGCTGGAGTATTGTGTCCAGTTCTGGGCACCGCATTTCAAGAAAGATGTGGAGAAATTGGAGAGGGTCCAGAGAAGAGCAACAAGAATGATTAAAAGGTCTTGAGAACATGACCTATGAAGGAAGGCTGAAAGAATTGGGTTTGTTTCGTTTGGAAAAGAGAAGACTGAGAGGGGACAGGATAGCAGTTTTCAGGTATCTAAAAGGGTGTCATAAGGAGGAGGGAGAAAACTTGTTCACCTTAGCCTCTAAGGATAGAACAAGAAGCAATTGGTTTAAACTGCAGCAAGGGAGGTCTAGGTTGGACATTAGGAAAAAGTTCCTAACTGTCAGGGTGGTTAAACACTGGAATAAATTGCCTAGGGAGGTTGTGGAATCTCCATCTCTGGAGATATTTAAGAGTAGGTTACATAAATGTCTATCAGGGATGGTCTAGACAGTATTTGGTCCTGCCATGCGGGCAGGGGACTGGACTCGATGACCTCTCGAGGTCCCTTCCAGTCCTAGAATCTATGAATCTATGAATCCCCTTTTAATTTTCTATTGGTGAACGTGATTCAAATAGCCTTCCTAGGAATAGATCGGCAGACTCAGCTTTTGAGGTTCTGCAATACTAAGACAGAACACGTAAAAGTGCCATGTTTCTACATTTTATAATGACATTATGTCAACACAAAAGTGTCACATTGACACGAAATCTGTGTACAGTGAACATAAGCATTAACTATTGAATAGGGCTAGAAAAGCATTAAGATACTATATAAAAAGAAATACCACACACTGGTGACAAGGTTCACAATGCAGACAAGTTCTTCCTTTAACAGTGAAGTATGCCCTGAAAAAGGTCAGGTAGTTGTATACTTTTAAAAGCTTTGCTGTAAATACAAACTTTATTCTACTTTCCAGCCAAAATCTACTGGAAATTTAGTTTTTCCATTTGCTTTCTAGGTGGGACATTCTTCATTTCTGTACAATCAAACTCTTCCATCTTACACTGAGAGCAATAAGCTGTATGATTATTAATGGCAATCTTTTCTATTCTTATTGGAAGACAGTACTCAGATTTCTGGCTCATGTTAGGATTCTTACACTGAGTTTTGGGTGGTAGCAGACATTCTTCTCACACATACTGTGATAGAAAGGTCAGACCGTCTTCTTATGCCTTGTATGACAACATCAGATATAGAGTAATTTTTACTTTATGCTAAGTAGGATTCATAATGTAGAAGATGAAAAGTTAATCCATAGTCCAAATGCAGAAAAGATTATAATACACCCACGACTAATGGCAGGCTTATTGCCAGTCCCCATCTGTCTTTCCTGTCTAGTGTAATTAATATTAATTACATTTTCCCCTTCTGAAATGAACTTCACTAAATTACACATAAAGGAGGGGAATAGTGCTTTGTATTATAAATTAGAATGTTGTCAGTGACATACAGTCTAATTCTATATTGTTCAGATGAAATATTTTAAAGCAGGATTTGTTACCATGGTAAAATACAGTATGTCAGAGCAACAGTACCTAGTGTTATACATCAAAGCAATGAAGCTTTAACATTCTCCACCTTCTTTTACTATAGAGCTTCTTGAGACAAAAGCTGTTCTATGATTCTATCATTGCATTCCAGTAACGTACATCTCTCCCACTGGGTCCACATCAAGTGAACTTTTAATTCATTCTGGGAGAGAGAAACCTCAATATTGATGCAAAAATGATTAACAAAACAGTTATAATATTCAGTAAAGATGAAAAACAAGTTAACAGCCTAATAAAGTTAAGAAGTAGTTACAGGTATGTTATAGCCAGGATGCTTGAAAATATAAGACTACATATTACATTTAGTTAATTATGTTGCAAAATGTCCAAGCTAGTCAAAGGAATTCCAAGAGGTTTCTACCTTATCACCTAAGGATAAAACAAATATCAGGAAAGGTAAACATGGCTTTAATAGATAGAAGTTTAATCACTATCACAAACTATTGTAACTCTAAAGGAGCATGGGTCAAAAAACAAAAACCATGAAAAAAGCAGTGTAATCAAAGTAATAAATCTAGAGGTAAAGTGGGCCTATACCAATCCTCCTCCCACCACCACCTCCCCCGTCCCCCCATAAAAACCTTAATTTAAAGCCACACAAAGAATTCAACAAATATCTTTATTGAAACTGATTTATTTTGCAAACACACTGAAGACTACACTCATTAAACTTAGAAAACATTTATGGTAGGAAAGTTTACAAGAAATATTGGTTACTTCGATCTCATTTTCCACTTAATAGTGAAAACCTTTGTTATTTCTCAAATGCTTTAGATGTATATGTAAAATGTATATTTGAAAATAATTTGTATCTAAATACAAAGCCTTCACATAACTGCCTGATATAGTTATATAACTAGTAAGGTTTTTTAAGTACAAAAGATCATTTGAGGCTATATCTGGTTACTAATATAAGCAGCTATTTATATTAAACTGGGAAGTTACTTATCTGGCACAGCATTAGCAGCCTCTCAGCAAACTGGAAGACAAGAAGAAACTCTCCAACAATCGGTGACCATTAAGCTTAAAGATTACGACTTTAATTTTTAAAAAAGAGAGACTATTTTGAAAGCTGACTTATTGAGAGAACAAGAGGGTTTGGACTCATCTGAAACAGAATTTCAGCTCCTATTAAACCCTGACAGAATTAAAGGGATCTCTCAGAAAATTCTCTGAGTAAAACCAAGTTAAATCTCTAAACTTAAAGATATTCTAAGAATCTCCCACCACAAAGCCAAAGGAAATATAACTGCAAGAAGAATTACAACCCTAATGCATACATGCATTAACTACATATTCATAAGATGAAGAGGCTCCTAAGGACAACCCATAAAGGAGTAAACCAACGAAAGGACAACAGCAACCAGATTTGAATCTAAACAAGCCTGAAAGATGTGTATTTTTCTATAATTTCATGGAAATAATTAAAAGTGTATTTTAAAAAAAAAAAACCTAGAGTGTGAATGCACACACGCACACTGTCCTGCTTAAAACAGCTCGTGGACATAAACTTATCCTGTCCATCTCTACAAGCAAGTTGCCACAGATTTAAAAAACCACATACACAAGACTCAAGAAATCATCCCAAAGAAAATCTCCCCAAAACTTCAACATTGAGTGGTGAGAAAAAGTTAATTAAGACACTGCTAAGGGGTTAGATTTAAATTCTTGTAATGATTTTACCGGGATATGAAAATGCTGTTATAACTTAACATTACAAGCTGTTTCTCCTGTTATTCACCAGAGGGTGAGGCCATGTATTCCTAGAGAGAAGACATTGGTAAACATGGAAATAGTGGATTTAAGATTCTTAACATTCATAATTGGCATATTTTAAAGACACCTCCCTTAAATGGCTTCTAAGTAACTGATTTAAATATTTTCTTAAATTTCATAGGATTCAGTTAAGATTGCTTACTTTCTCCAATTATAAACTGCCTAATTATTTATTAACCACCAACAGGATCCCACCCAATCTGTAAAACATTCTTTGGCCCAACCATAAGCAGTTTTAAGTATCTCATAAAATACCAATACTAGATTCCCAATAATTTTGGAAAACTTATCAATTTAACAAAAAGCCACAAAGGTGGTCCATTCTGAAAGGTGCTAAAAGCTCTCCATAGAGATTGTAACGTAAGTAATCAATTTATCATTTGTGTTGTTTTGCTTTATGTTTTCTTTAATAAAATACCCATGGTTAATAAATGTAATTATTTTGCTTGGATTTGATCATGGTGTCCTCTGGTACGAAACAGTCTCACGAACAGCCTGTTATCAATAATTCCATTTAATTGGTTTTCCCTGATTTGGCAGTAAGAGAAACATGTATTAAGAGCTGACCTACCCTTTCTTGTTTCTCTAAAAATATTTAGTAATTTTTAAAATAAAGTTACTTGGCATTCAGCAATTAAAGTTACCCCTTTCTAGCCCAGAATTCAACCTCACTTTTTTTTTTTTAATAAAAATTATCTTAGAGTTTTACAGTAATGGTCCAAAACACTGCTGTATCACTATAATAAGCTGTTATGTTTCAATAATTGGTAGAATACTGCAGTATTCTTAATAAGATAAGTAGTTAATCTTGCTTTCCATAAGATAGAAATTCATATCATGACTTGCATAGTCATGATGCCAATGTTAAAACAATTTTTAGTTGTTGTCTCCTTATCACCAGGTCGGTTTTCTTTACTCCATTAAGTGGCCAAAATCCTGAATAGGAAAACTTGCAATTCAATAGTGATCGAAAAAACCCAGAAATACATGCCAAAAGCAATCAAAATAAAGGCAGTAGTTCCAAGTTTTATTGTTAAATACAATGTTTTGACATTGACTTAATGTTACTTTAAAAAAGACTGAACTAAAAGAATGTCAGAGTAAAAAGGAAACTGAAGACAGATTGGTCTAGTGGGCAGGACATGTGGCTAGGACCTAGGAGACTTGGGTTCTTTTCCTAGCTGTACTGAGACACACATTGGGCAAGTCATTTCAACTGTTTCCCCTCCCACCTTTGTCTACTTAAAAATATAATCTCCTCAGGGTAGAGGTTATCTTGTATAATTTGTTGGTACTGTACCTAACCCTGATCTCAAATGAGGATCTAGGTGCTACCGTAATAAAATAAATAGGCAAGACCCTGGTTTAAGTAACAGATATTGGCATGGTCAGACTTGAGGTGATGTTATTTGTAGTATTCTGGTTTGGTAATTGACCCTAGTACTTACAATGAAATCTGCCCTCTCTTTATACGGAGACTTATTGGACATTCTTGCTAACTTTAGGGTCCAGACATTTATAAGTTTTCATTTCGTTGAACAGTTTTTCCATTTCTCTATTTGATTGGGCTAATGCATGTTTGCAAAATGTTTACAAGAAATTATTTAATTCTCCTGTGACTACACATGATAGACTGTGTCCAGACACATCTTACATGCCATTAGAGGCTCAAATGTGGACCACAAAATGGGACTAAGTCACTCAAATGGAGGAATGTAAAATGCCTAAACTTATAGACTAGAGTCGCTTACTCATGATTATTTGATTTCACTCATGTACCGGTAGGTCACAGGATACAGATAAATGTAGATGTCCCACCATGAGACACAGTTTGTGGCTATACTAAATATTTACATAGCTTACAAGTTAAGTGGAAGACTCAGTATTTTAAGTAGGAGGGGAGGAGGAAGTCCTATTTTCTTCTGCAGAAACCACTAATTGGGTTTGTCTGGATAAGTGTGTGGTGAATTGCTTCAAAACAAAGGAAAAGTAGATTACAATACATACAAGCATAATTAAATAATGGGTTAAGCAGCATCAGCAGAAAATTGGGATGGCTACTGTATTACAACATTTAAAATGCAGCCTATTAAAATGAACATTATCCACTGCAAAGCAAGCACTGAATTTCTACTAATATTTTATCAATGTCAAGGTGAACTTCATATTTGCAAGTCACTACAACTCATTATATAGAAAGAAAGATTCATAGACAAACCTGTAAGGGTCTGGAAAGTAATATCATTCAAACCACAATTCATCACATATAAGGCTCTGGCTGACAAATGACAGTTTGGCTATTGTATATTAAATAGGGTTTTATAAACAAACAAAACTTTTAAGTACAGTATCTGGCACTAATAGATGCAACTATAATCAAATTTATACAACTTCTAAACCACAAGTAAGATTAACATCAGCATAAGTCTCATTCAATCTGGATTCTGCCAGGTTATTTATTGATTAGCTTTTTGCAAAAAACAGAGCACACCAACTCCTGGTATCCTGCCCGTTAATATAGAGCAATTCCTGGAATATGATCAACTACCATGGAAGCTTCCCAAGCATGCAGATTCAAATACCTACTAGGAAATGAAAGAGTAAAGTTATCTGAGGCTCTTATGTTGTAAACTAAGGACCCTGTAGTAACCTACCCGCCAAATCATGGGTCCCCAAGTCATAAAGCCTCAGCTTGCATAAATCACCACACAAAGATTGCAGCGGAAACAGATTTAGACCCCAGGCATGAAATCTTGGCTCTACTGAAATCAACTAATATCCTGGCCCTGTTGACGTCAATTGAAGTCCAGAGATAAACCACCCAGGAGGGATGAAAAGCATCTTTCCCCAATGAAAGATTGTGTTGGGGAACTAAGCAGGTAAAGTTCACTAAACTTAGTGATTCCTCTTATTTATCCCATTTATGGGTTTACTGAGGATGCAATCCTGCACTGACTGGAGCAAATGCTCTACAGCCCTCTTTATGGGAAAGTTAGAAATTGGCCAATAGTTGGTGAGGTCATTGCTGTCCAGAATTGTTTTTCTGATCTGGACCAATTAAGCAAAGCAGTTAAGCCAAGGATCCCAATAACTTTACTGAAGCTTAGCTTGAAGTCAATGGGATTTAAGCACATGCTGAAGTGCTTTGCTGAACAGGAATGGATGTTGGCACTTGGTTAAAGTTAAGTATGCATTTCAGTGTTTTGCTGCATTAGGTCCTAAGAGCGGTGTGCAGCTTGCCCTGTCTTAGGGAGGTGTTCATGATCTCCATAGCCAAAGTGTCCCAAACATTCTTCACCAGTTTTAAACCAGCCAGCAAAGGCAGAGTCATCTCTCAAGCAGCTGTGTCATGAATGTCAAGTTGTGAAACCAGGTGGAATTCTGTCAGTGAAGATGGGTCCTCTGTTCTCCTCAAGATTTACTCCAAATCTGGCCTTGCTAAAATAGTTCTGCAATAAAATCTGACTTTCTGACCAGCAGGAGAAGAGGGTGTTTTAGGCATACGCCATTGCGCAGGCTAGCAGAGACTCCTTACTGGGCAACTGATTGAAGATTTGGTAAATTGCCAGTCACTAGATTCTAGTCTTCACCTGTTCACCATCTGGAAAAGAAGTTCTGAGGAGAGTTGTGGAGAACTTCATGAAAAGTTTAGACTGGCCTACCAATTTCATGAAGTTTGTGATATTTGCTATTCTGAACCTTGATGTATTATAAATCATTGTGTTTAATCCACAGCACAAGTAAATGGGTTTCAGAAGACCCCCAGGAGGTGGTCAATAATTCCCATTCTATACTTTCATTGGCAGACTACCAGTGTATGTATAACTGCATTAAGAAAAACAAAATTAAGAGTTTAGAAACGCACTCCAGTGACGACATCATGCAGACCTTGCTTATCTGCGTCTATCTTCCAAATGATGCACATGATTCCCTCCCCCCCCAAAAAAATGCATACTACTTTCAATTTCCTATGCAGTTTTTTTAATTACTATTCCATCCAGCCATAAATTTAATATTTAGCTTTGAAAATGCTTTCAACTTTTTCATGCATCATGATTGCATGAGGGAAAAGAAAACAGAATTTCTGCCAAGAGAAAAAAAAATTTAGCTCAGTGCTTCTTTTGTTTTATATACACACACACACACACACACACACACTTTTATTCTATTCTCCCTCCCCCCCCCCGCCCAGTAACACACACACATATATTTTATATATATATATATGTTACTGGGTGGGGGGGAGGGAGAATAGAATAAAAGTATGTATATGCATGTTCTTTTAAAAATCTTTTTAAAATGTAAGATCTTACAAGACAGAGTTGGGGTTGGGGGAGAGAAAGCTGCATAGAAAAGATTTCTTAAAGTTACATGACACCAGTAAACTAACAGAATAAGTAAAGCACGAGAGGCATTATCTCTTTCTGCCCCCAGAGTCAAAGGCTACATTCATAAAGGAATGTAGGCACCTATTCCAACATAAAATACACCACCAACTGCCACCATACATGGAGGTGCCTAATTTCCTACATTTCTGCCAGTGAAGTCCCCTAGGTGTCTAAGCTTCTGCCAGGGGGCATGCACAGAGCCACTTAAGTCCTAACATCATTGAGCTGCTCAGCATTCTAACTGCAAAGAATTCTCAAAATTAGGTTTGGGCCCTGCCAGCAAGATGGGTTACGGGAGTGCTCTGAGCTGGTGTACATGCATATCCCCCAAAATACCTCCTAGCCCAGTGGTTAGGGCATTCCCTGGGATGTAGGACACAGGTTTGACACTGTACTCTGTCTGATTTAGAGCAGAGCCTTGAACCCAGGCCTCCCACTTCCCAGAAGAGTACCCTCACCAACAGGTTATTGAGTATTCTGGGGTGGATTTCTCTCCGTTTCTCCTCTTGAAGTTGTTCCATTTTGAATAATTAAATATTTGTTGGAGCAGAACGTGAGCCTGACTCTCCAACATCCCAGATAAGTGCCCAAACCATCAGGCTAGAGCATTACTCTCTGGCCTACACTTTAGGACCTTTGTGGATTTGGTCCCTAAGCCCCACCCCTCTCCTCAGCATTTCACTCCTGGATAGCTTAGGCAACTCCCCAAATCAGATTTCTGGCCACTGTGAATCTCTTAGGCATTTAAGTTTCACCCGGTGTTGTATGGAAACCCCAGGTGCCTAACTTGAAGCTGCGAATTCCACAGGGGGGCAAGTAATTACCCGTAAGTGTTTTGGCAGAAAGGATTCCTAAGTGTATTGTTGCCATTTCTGTTCAGCATATGAAAATAAAAATCTAATTATATTATTGTCAAAGCTGATTCCCCACTCTTTCACTTTGAGTGCAGAAGGTGGGGGCCCGCAAGGATTCTAAAAATTAATACTGGCCACTCCAGGCTGGTATTAAACTCCCAAGGTTACAGCTTTTCTCTGACCTTGGATGGGTAGATGTTGCCACCACCCAAGTGCAAAAAAACCCCTTTGGATCCAGGAAGGTGCACTTAGGAATTCCTCCCTGTGGAGTACCCTCAAGCCCTTTCACACACACAGGAAGAGCTGCGAAAGAAAACAAAGGAAATCAGCCGTTGCCACCAGCTAATTAAACATATGCACATCCTCTTACGACACACACAAATCCTGTTCTTAAAGTTAAATTTTATTAAAAACAAAAAGAAAAACTACATCTGGAACTTAGGCTATTTGATAGTACCTCCCATAAGGCTTTATGGAAATATGCTTAGAATGTGTTTTATGCTACATATGCCATGTAACATATCTATGTAAAGGTTATGATCTACTGAATGTATTAATCCTATTTGTATGCATGTATCATTTTTGTATTCGAAGTTATGAATGTTGGCTGTGTACTGGCTTGATTTCTAAATAACCTTAGTAGAGCATTTGGTCAGTTGCTGGAGAAAGGAATATTGAAATTAAGTACCTAATCAAGAAACACTTAAAGGACAATAAGAACAGGAGTACTTGTGGCACCTTAGAGACTAACAAATTTATTAGAGCATAAGCTTTCGTGGGCTACAACCCACTTCTTCAGATGCATATGGATCAATATGCATATTAAAGGACAATGGATCTTGGAATGCTCCAATCCACATAAGAAGTCTAATTGAGGACGTTCAAGGTAGCATGTAAACAATGGATGCTACCTGTTAAAACTGTGAGTCGTGCATGGACATGCGACTTGCCCAGGTGACTCCTAAACTCCATTTTGGAGCTGGACTTTGCATAGGAGTGATCTCAGTTTGACTGAGACTCAAGATATTTCTGACTCCAAAAAAATATTAAGCATTAGAACCCACTTTGAACATTGTATCATTTTAACAGCTGATACCAGTGAGGTAAAGATTTGTTTTACCAAGTGAAATCAGACTCAATAAATAGTAATACAGATCATAGTAAATGGCTACAGGTCATTGTTCTAAAAATGCCATGAGGCTGGGATGGTTATAATTATTAACCATCTGTTCTAAATGAGAATCTTAAAGATTGTAAAACATTCAGAAACTAAACTGATGACCCAGAAAATGAGCTCAAATTAAGAAATATCTGAGTGAAAGAGTAGGAGTGAAGAACAGAGAAACTAAGGGCTTGTCTATATGTGGAGGTTTAAACCAAATTGATTTGATTAATAAGATTCTCCTTTCAGTGAATTATGAATAAACTCACGACTGATCATTTCCAATTCTATGTATGGTTTGGTGTGACATCCATCACCATCTTCTTAATATATTTGTTTCAAAAAGTCTCTCCAAGATCTATTCAAACACGAAGGATGACATGATCCAAGCTTAGAATCCAACCAGCCAACAGGTAGAGGAGAGAAGGGCACTACTTACAAGTAAGGTAATCATTTTAGTGATTGGCCCTATATACTTTTAAACATTATTAGCTACATAGGCTATAACCATGACCCCTCAGACTTTCCATTTTTAGTTGGCCAATTTCTTGTCAGTATCACAAAAAAATGTGGTCATTAGGAGGGATTGTGTTAGGAATGGAAGAGAGTATGGGATAATGTCACTCTGGTACCAGTTATTACAGGCCCCAATGCATTTTAGAAAACACATTTAAGCTACTTGGTACTATCTAGTTCTTTACCCTACAATATTTACACATTCTGACAAAAGAGAATTGTAACTTACTTTAGACAGCACTTTTTAAAATGTTATGTTATTTCCTAGAGACAGTAATAGGATCTTTTTCCACGAGTTAAACTGGGCAATTTGGGACCTAAAACATGAGTCACATTTTTGGAATCTACATCCATGTTGAAAGAAACCATAATGACATGTAGGGTCACCAGTCAAGAGGTAGTTAACACTTTTATTAGTGTTAGTAGTGGTATATTATTCCTTTTAGGCAAAACATTCCTCACTACACTAAAGTGTAACTGTTCAGCGATATGCTGGATGGTCTACTGGGAGGCCCTTCTTAAAGTTCTGTTACCAAATAGACGGTAAAGATTTCCTTCTAACTTTACCCCCTTCCTTAATCCTTAAGAAGCTGGCTTTTTCTGAACTTCAAGTCAGATGAAAGGTTACGATGTACATAACGTATGCAAGAATTTTCTAAAGTGCTATCTATGTAAGTCAGCTTGACATTGTTGCAAAATCAACTGATTTACCATGAAAAGTTGAATGTTAAGAAATATGTGGGCAGAACAGTTTCAGCACTAAAACCTTCAGGTGTAATCAGAGGGTCTTTTTGCTGAGGATATTTGACCTCACCATGCAGTAGAACATACAACCTCATATTTTTGAGGTGATTAAACATTGGTACGGCTTTAAGAACAAACAGGTAGAACTTGTTTTCTTAATAATTACTTTTTTACTGAATGCATCAGATCACAGTTCATAGCTTTCCCCAACTATTTTAAATCAAGCATTTGTGTCAAGTTCTTTTCCGCTGCCTCCTTGATTTAACTGTTAACTATTGTACCCTACACTAGGCTTCTTAACCATCTAATTGTTCTTATCAGCTTTTGTCCCATGAATTTAAAGGCCTTCAGCTTTAAAAAAAAAAAAAAAAAAAAGATAGTACTACATGCTTACTATCAACTCAGTAACAATGGCTCAAAACTAAGGATTCAGCAAAAGTTAGTATTCCATTTTATTCACCCTTCAATTAAATTTAGACATTAGGTACATCATATCATGAGCTGGAGCTCATGCCTCTAAGGGATCTTAAAGCCTACATAATCAAAAAAGTGTCTGCTCGGACTTCTCTATTTATATTTTTCTCCCAATTGAAAAAAGAGCATTCAATTTCCCCTCCCCCACAAAGCATTGCATTGCTAAGTCTTCATTCAGAGAAGATCATTTTTCAAGTCACTTGCATGACAGTCAACAAAAGTGTCGTCCCCCCCCCCCAAACACACCAATTGAAAGTGAAGAGTAATGGAGAGTAAAAAAATAAGCTTAAAAAAAAAAAAAGGTACTAGCATTTTCTAGCTCATACCCTTTTTAAGATATGCTCAAAATGAAATTCATAGCATTAAACAGTAAAGAGAAATATGCAAAAGGCGAGTTATTGTTTGCACTAGGAATAGAGTACCTTAATCATTATTCAAAAACCCGTGCACAGTTCTTCATTGGAAGATCCCATCATTCAGCATAATAGCTCATGACATTTATTAGCTTAGTACACCAAGATATTATCCTTTCAAATGGCATAATGCAGATTGTAATGTCTATACTACTGCAGTTTACCTGTCAATCCAGATCTAATTTAAATGAGCATATAGTTCAGAGATCAACCTGGTGCTTTATATACTCAGTCCAGAGTATTGCAGGTAAATACCAGACAATGTCTTGCACAATCATGCAGCCATTCCATATGCATAGCTCCTACGGAGGTCAGTGAGTTTTGCATGTGTAAGGCCTTCAGGAATGGACAATACAAAATAGATTATAAGTTATAACCCACTGGCTCTTGTGGCATTTTCTGCACTGCAGCTCCAAAGAGGCACAGCACAGAAGGCACAGCCCCAGGCATAAGGGGCACAGGAGAGGTTTCTTTGTGCTGTGAAAGCTCTGGGCTGCTGCAAGGGCCAAACCAGACCCTGTCATAAATCAGAGTAACCTCAGTCTCTCCACAGCTGCATATGTGTTGCACTGCAGCTCCAAATAACCGTAGTGCCGAATACTATTGGCACACCCCCTCACTCCATTCAGTCTTAGCTCTGCCACAAATCCCATCCTAGTCCTACCCTGTATGGCAGGGATGGGGAGCAGAGGACCCTTTACACAGATCCCACATTTGGGAAAGTCTCCCACTGGTCCCTTGAAGCCTTTTTATGGCCCTTAGGGAGTGGCATAGAGAGGGCAGAGCAAGGGTCAGAATCAGCCTCAGTATATCTTCCTTTACTGATCGAGGAGACATAGTAAATATAGTAAGGAAATTCAGATTCTAAACTGAGAAGTGCTGCAAATACCAGTGCAGAAAGAAACTGAAGTGGGATTTAGAATTATAAACATGGGCAGAAAGCAGGATTCTGTTTGGAAAGAGAAAATGAAATGTAAATGCACAATGAGAGAGAAACACCTGGAAAGAAGTAGTGCTGAAAAAGACATATAGATGATCATGGTAGCAAAAAGGTACATTGCAACTTTGGGTCACATATGCAAGTTCATCATATCACCAAGCAGAGTGATAATAACCATCTATGCATAGGTCTGGTGCACCTGGAATTGGGAGTTCATTTTTGCACACCTGGTACTGAGAAACTGGAGCTCCCATTAAACAAGATCATCAGAGAGCTGGAAGCATTGACTTGTAAGAGAAACGAGTTAATTAAGTATCCCTCATCTATGAACCTACCCAGATGAGCTCAGTAAGGAAAGGGCTCCCGACAGTAAAGATTTTAGAGAGTAGGCAATAGAGAAAACTGTGTAAATTATGTTGCCCTCTAGTCAGCAGCATTGATGGGCAGCAGCAGCGGTGACAGAATGGCTTAGCTGCACTGAGTTCATACCCATGGGGTTCAAGCGGGTTTGTACTCAGCTGCTGCCAGTGCTACACTACTATTTATACTCTCACTAACTCTCATTGAGCTAGCACAAGTATGTGTATTCAAGGGAATCACACCCCTAGCTTGTAGTGTAGGCATAGCCTTCAATGCTACCTTCATTCATCCCTCCCAGCCTCACCTCACCTCCCATATGTACTGTGGCAGATATAGCAATTGCCTGCAATATTCTTAGGAGACCCTACGGAATTAAATTTAAGCATCTTTGGGGCCTCTGACAGGTTCTTTACTCACCACTGGGATGATGCCTCCTCCTGACTGTTCTGGGGATTGGCTTTGCAAGTCAACACCCCCTTCCTGCAGTTGCATGCTATCTCTCCACATCTCTCTCTGTCTACAGCCCCCTCACTCTACAAGCTGCTGGCGTCCCTTTGTGACTGGGCCCTCTGGCCAGGTCACTATACGCATTTCTCCCTTCTAGGGTATCAAAGGATTTCTTCAGCTGTCATAGGTAGATTTCCCATTCAATGCTTCAATACCACTTCCCCAGTCTTAGGCGGTCCTCCCATTTGCTGCCCTTCAGGGCCACACCCTCAGTGGCTAGCAAGGGAACCCAGGCCCACCCTCCACTCTGGGTTCTGGGTTCTGGCTCCTGGCTCAGGGATCCTCTAGTCAGCAGCCCCAGTCTGTTCCCTTCTGGACCTTACTGCCTTTCCTCAACCCCTTTCCTTACCATCTGGCACTACCCCCGCCCTAGGTTTCCCAACTTCCTCCCTCCAGGGAATAATTGTAAGCTACTTGCCTCTGCAACCTCTAAACACTCTACCCTGCCTGCAGGAAGTAACTGAAGGCTTCCCCAGTAGCCCCTTCTGCTTCCAATTTCCTGTCATACATCCAGCTCACCTCAGCTTATTCCTCCCCAGCTGGGCTCCCTCCCTGAGTTAGGGGATTGCTTAGCCACATGATTCCTTTCAGCTGTGGCTCTTTGGGTTAATTAGTCCCTACAATCTAGATTAACCCTTTCATAGCTGGTGTGGGTTGAACACCCCATCATAGGCCCCATTGTATTAAAGAAATAGTTTGTTTATTATTGTGGGCCAGGATTGTAAGTAATCCCTGGAGGGAGGTGATATGACAGATATGAGACTTGAGGATTGAAAGGACTATATCGAACAATGTGCCAGACAAGAATAGACTTGTAAACAAAAAGTGTTCAGTAGCTTTCCTGGGGAATATCTAGGGGGAGATGAATGCAAATTCTCCACCTCTAGTTATACAAAAACCCAGCTTTTGGAGGTTACACCCGGAAGAGTGAGCCATGGTCTGCTGTTCACCTGTTACATGAAGCCACCAAAGGAAAGACTGAATTATTCATAGTTATTCTGGTTCTGAATCTGAGACCTTTAGGTGCTTTTAACCACAGGGAAAACCCAGTTGTGTGTTTTGAAGGATTAACACCTATCAGAGCCCAAGGATGGAGTTGGGGTGATCTAAGGTAAGCTTTTTAGCATGCTTAGGTTCTTTTGTTGTTTTTTCTCTGTAATGCTTTCACGTTAAGAATAAAAATTGCTTGCTTATGTGGGAACTTAACTGTGGGCAATTACACTGTTCATAAGCGCTGATGAGAAAACAGTGCAGATGCTGGCCTTTTAGGTGGTCTAGCTTACTGGGAATATCACAGTGGGGACAGGGAACTGCAGCCTGGAAACCCCCATTTGGGAGGGAGAGAGAAACAGGTATCTGCCCAAGAAAGATGATGGCTGAGGAGCTGGGAGCCTAGAGTGGATGCCCTCAAGGAAGCATGGAGGGGAAATAGAGCTGCAATTGTCTTAAACTGTGATATGTACCGGGGGGCGGACAGGAGAGGGGTCAGCCACAATCAGACCCATAATAATTCACACCAGTAACAAGTACCAGTATACTACAAACACTGTATACAGAGGTAGAGAATACTGTATGTTAATACTGTAAAATTAACTATAAGACAGATGGTCACATAGGCCTAGATTATACAAGCATAGCCCTGTGATGTGGAGAGGGGTGCAGAGCTGCACCACTGCAGAGGAAATACTGGGAAGCATTCTGCCTCAGAAACTGAATCCCTTCCTGGTGCTCTGTGGTACATGAGAAGTAGATAAGGAGTACCTGCCTCTACCCTAGCATAGCAAGCCTATGCCAAGGGGGTGCAATTCTGGCAAGCTCCAATGAGAGACATGCAAAGCAGTGGGGATGCATCCACTACCATTGCTGTGTGCTCATGTAAGGCCTGGCCAGAATCTAACCTACAATGGCAGAATAGTGTTTTACTCTTTCATAATCATACTTCATTAGTAGGTTGAGAGACCTGTATGTCTACAGAATGGGTTATTCTTTTGATTGTGGTAGGCAGCACCCAGTGTGTGCCAGGTGTTTCCTAAACACCAAGAAAGGAACAGCACCTCTTCCAGAGAGCACACAGTTTGTAATCTTCTTCAATTAAAGAACATTGGTAAGTTAAATTATCTTTTTTTTCTGCTTTCTCCTTTGGTCCAACACTTGAATACTGAGTTTCATCATTGGTCATTCAGTTTGCTCTGTATCAGTGGAGCTTTACCACTATGAAATCAAATTAAAACCATTACTTTCCAAGCTGCTTCACATCGACAGGTTATTCTGTCAAGACTATACATATAATGAAGTTTTGTACCATAATTAATGAACTACACTTGGTAAAGAGGAATTTCACACTAGGTCCAAGTCAGCAGTGGGTGGGGTAGAAGGAATAGTGTTTACACAAAAAGCAGTTTTCTAGGCCAGGTATTTAGGTCCTCCCTTAGTAAGGTACCTGATATAATTGCAGTCTACCTCATTGTTACAGTCAGGTGAATAATTTGCAACTGAACGTATCCACAGAATTCAGTCTCTTTCTGCTCACAGAAGATCTGCAAGCAGATAATTTTCTCAGATTTAGTTGTTATTCAGAAGCATGACAACTTCTCAGAATTTATTAATCCTAGTGAATAGAGAAGGTCAAAAAATACTGAAGATTTTTCACAAAAAAACCCCTCACTTTTTATTCCACAATTTACTAAAAAGGTGGTAGTTCATTTAATAAAATTTTTGGTTCCTCCTTCTCCCTTTCTGTCCCTGTCCATTCCCATTTTGCCACTGTAAACGGGGGAGTGAAGGGGGAGAAAGATTAGGTTTCCTGTTTTTCCTTTGTAAAAGGGGGGGGGAAAGTTATTCCAAGTTTTATTAAAAAATTTAAATGAAAATGCTAATTTTTTCAAAAGATTTAATATAAATAAAATTGGTTGATACATTTGGACCAGTTCTGCTATTGAAATGTCATGATTAGTTCTCTGCAAGTATTCAGTACTGGATATTTTGCACCATGTGGATTAGTGGTGGTTGGTCAGATAAGGCACATGGCATTGCTTTGCTTTCCCAACTGTAAGAGTACATACCCACTCCCAGCATTGTTCATGAAAAGTGAACACAAAGAGTGCAAGCAAACCCAAAGCAAATTTATTTAAATATCCAATGACTACATGGGGAACTATTTGTTATATTAAGTCTGTGGTTTTAGGAGCAATATGGAAAATCAGGGGAGAAGGGGAGCTGCAAAGTCACCCAAAATGAATGCATGCATTTCAAAAATTAACCCAACTGCAGTTAATGAAATCCATTAGAGAGCAATAGAGTGTCCATGACTACCTTGTTTCCAAGAGCAATACGGTGAGAGAACTGAGCTATACCAATACAAGGAGGCTGTTCTGGATGGCAAGCCCTATGAGGTTGTGTGCGCCCCACTCCAACCTCATGGAACTCCATGCTAGACCTTGAGTAGAGGCTGACAGCCTGAATAAAGCTTTTCTCCTTTGATCCAGAAGGGACCCATCCTGGGGTTCTCCCAGCACTTTCAGGGGTTCTTAAATCCATTAAGCATTCTTCTACAGCTTTTAACTTAGTGAAAATGCCTCCTGTAACTGAACATGTTTTCTGTGCTGTACACATGCTAACTCAGGAGTCTGCAGTTTTGAAACTTCAAAGACCATTGACCACAGATACCAGAGTCCTGGCATTCTTCCCCCCACCCCCATCACAGTAATTTACTTATTCTTATCACATTTATAAAAATTCAATTGGGCAATTTTCTAGCACAGTCATTAGATTAATAAAGCTAATTTATTATCATCATACTGTAGGATGGCTCCCAATGCCAGAGGACAGAAAAACAGAAGTCCGATAGGTGCAGACTCAGGCAGTAAAATACAGGTGATGCATATACCTACCAGTCAGTAATTCTTTCTACATACTGTATCCATTGCCCTTTCTGTTCCTTGCCCCCCATATCATTCATTGCTCTCATTTGTTAAGTCATATTTAAAGCTAGAAGATCATTGGGGCTGAAACTCTATGTGAAATCTTCACTGGAGTCCAAGGGAGCTTTGCCATTGACTTCAGTGGGGCCAGAATTTTACCCTCTGTCTTTTGTCAGTAAATCACTTCACTTCAGATGCTATAAAAATAATAAGTAGAAACAGGAAAAGCTGTGTCCATCTCTAAACATTTTCTCCACATGGGATTAAGAATAGAAAAAAATTCTAACATCAATACAGAGAGATGTTTTAAAGTTCCATTTCAGCATTACAAGCATGACAAATTATCAAAGCCATTTTACAGCTCAGTGATCTTTCAAACAGATTGAAAGCAGCACAAGAAGCCATGACATTTCTTTCATTTTGAGAAGAAGACAGTGAACTGTCCTTGGCTACTGACCCATTCACTCTCAGAATGGTAGATCTTATCACTAGCAACAACAACAACAAAACCAAACATTTCCACTGTAAGTCTGGAGGAAATGCATGAACATCATTTCTGTTCTCATGTGCACCTGTGCAACTCCTCTTGAAGTCAGTGGAGTACACCAATGTAACCAAGATCAGAACATGGCCTTAAATGTCACCATTCCATTCAGTTGGAATATGGCAGCAAGTTCTGATAAGATGTTGGTGGGGAGATAAGAAAAGCTGATTTTTCCAAACCCACTAACTTTATATATTATAAAACCACAGACCTTCCACAAGACAGCTCAGAGATGTGAGGGTAAAAAGAGATTGTGTGTTGGAGAGTGAGGAGGAAAGGAATAAGATTTCCCAAACACAATTTGGGGACAGACTCCGCCTCTTCTGACTACTTGTACCTTGCAACCAGCTGCAACCTCCCTCCAGCAGAGAAGTGAATGGATTATACAGGTGACACATCACATAACCATATATAGATTTTCTAATCATGACAACTCTCCAAGACCACATTCTACAGGCCACTATCCTCTGATCCCGCTGAGGAATACCAAAAGAAACTACACCATCTGCTCAAGAAATTCCCACCTACAGTACGGGAACAAATCTACATGGACACACCCCCAGAACCCCGACCAGGGATATTCTATCTGCTACCCAAGATCCATAAACCTGGAAACCCTGGACGCCCCATCATCTCAGGCATTGGCACTCTTACAGCAGGATTATCTGGCTATTTGGACTCTCTCCTCAGACCCTACGCTACCAGCACTCGCAGCCATCTTTGAGACACCACCGACTTCCTGAGGAAACTACAATACATTGGTGTTCTTCCTGAAAACACCATCCTGGCCACCATGGATGTAGAAGCACTTTACACCAATATTCCACATGAGGATGGACTACAAGCTGTCAGGAACAGTATCCCTGATGAGGCCACAGCAAGCCTGGTGGCTGAGCTTTGTGACTTTGTCCTCACCCACAACCACTTCAGATTTGGGGACAACTTATACCTTCAAGTCAGTGGCACTGCTATGGGTACCCGCATGGCCCCACAGTATGCCAACGTTTTTATGGCTGACTTAAAACAACGCTTCCTCAGCTCTCGTCCCCTAGTGCCCCTCCTCTACTTGCACTACATTGATGACATCTTCATCATATGGACCCACGGAAAGGAGGCCCTTGAAGAATTCCACCTGGACTTCAACAATTTCCACCCCACCATCAACCTCAGCCTGGACCAGTCCACACAAGAGATCCACTTCCTGGACACTACAGTGCAAATAAGATGGCCACATAAACACCACCCTATACCGGAAACCTACTGACCGCTATACGTACCTACATGCCTCCAGCTTCCATCCAAGACACATCACATGATCCATTGTCTACAGCCAAGCCCTAAGATACAACCGAATTTGCTCCAACCCCTCAGACAGAGACAAACACCTACAAGATCTTTATCAAGCATTTGTAAAACTACAATACCCACCTGGGGAAGTGAGGAAACAGATTGACAGAGCAAGACGGGTACCCAGAAATCACCTACTACAGGACAGGCCCAACAAGGACAACAACAGAACACCACTGACCATCACATACAGCCCCCAGCTAAAACCTCTCCAGCGCATTATCCACGATCTACAACCTATCCTGGAAAATGATCCCTCACTCTCACAGACCTTGGGAGGCAGGCCAGTCCTCGCTTACAGACAACCCCCCAACCTGAAGCAAATACTCACCAGCAACTACACACCACACCACAGAAACACCAACCCAGGAACCAATCCCTGTAGCAAACCTCGTTGCCTACTCTCTGTCCCCATATCTACTCTGGCGACACCATCAGAGGACCCAACCACATCAGCCACACCATCAAGGGCTCATTCACCTGCACATCCACTAATGTTATATATGCCATCATGTGCCAGCAATGCCCCTCTGCCATGTACATTGGCCAAACCGGACAGTCCCTCCGCAAAAGAATAAATGGACACAAATCGGACATCAGGAGTGGTAACATACATAAGCCAGTAAGTGAACACTTCAATCTCCCTGGTCATTCTATTACAGATATAAAAGTCACTATCATTGAACAAAAAAACTTCAGAAACAGACTTCAAAGAGAAACAGCAGAACTAAAATTCATTTGCAAATTCAACACCATTAATCCGGGCTTGAATAGGGACTGGGAGTGGCTGGCTCATTACAGAAGCAGCTATTCCTCTCCTGGAATTGACACCTCCTCATCTATTATTGGGAATGGACTACATCCACCCTGATTGAATTGGCCCTGTCAACACTGGTTCTCCACTTGCGAAGTAACTCCCTGCTCTCCATGTGTCAGTATATAATGCCTGCATCTGTAACTTTCACTCTATGCATCCGAAGAAGTGAGGTTTTTACTCACAAAAGCTTATGCCCAAATAAATCTGTTAGTCTTTAAGGTGCCACCAGACTCCTTGTTGTTTTAATCATGACAGGCACCCATACATTTCTGCCCCCTCAACTGAATCACACATTGGTTGGTCAGTAGATCAACATTATTCAGGGCTCAGTAGAAGTCACCCTTTGCATAGTAATACTTTATGCTAACTTGAAATTGATGTATAGTTTTCATCTTACCCAAAGAAAATTATCCCTTATCAGTTCCATCTCCTATCTCCATACCCAACTCAGTTGATGTCACCATGCCAGTGGGGAAAAAATGCATGTTGTTCTGGAAATATATAGTAGTCCTAGTGCCCTGGGAAATTTTGTAGAATTCTTCATTTCATGCATCAGAATATCTATGAAATAAGAAAATAATCTGAATAAAACAGGACAGATAAAATACCAGTTATCTGTGACTGTTAATATAATCCAGACTGACTAGGAAATCTAGAGACAAGATTGGATTTCACCGCTCTCCCCTAACCCAGGATTACTGAATCTGCATTGTGTGTCCATTTTTGAAAGGGAATTAGCAACAAAATTCAGTTCCAGATTTTCTGAACACTAATCTGGAGTACAGGCCCATCTCCAATAAAAATTTCCTGCTAGAGAGTCCTTTGTGGAAGTGAAGCTACACTTTTATGATCATGTCCAGTCATTTAGAAAGTAGGCTGTCTGAGCACTGTCTGTCTTCTCACCCCTCAGACAAGTTTTTAGGTGTATTCGGAGTTCAGTTATGCTAAACTTGTGGACTTCCGTCTCTGCAAATTGCAAACAAGAAGAATCCTGCCTCATGCTTTGTACTTTATAGAAGGATCCACTTGAGAAAATTAAGTGCTACTTATAATAACTGAAAGCTCCCACCACCACCACCCACACACAGAGAATACAATGAAGCAGCAATTTATATTTTGTGAATTAAAATTGCATCACCATTTCTCTATTCCCATGTATAGCAAATTTTCAACTTAGGATACATTCATTCCAAGACACATTATTTGACCTTAGACCAGGGGTGGGCAAATTACGTCCCACGGCGCAGCTGGCACCACGTCCCTGGGGCAGAGGGCTCCATGCGTTGCCCTTGCCTCCAGGCACTGCTCCCCGCAGCTCCCATTCGACAGGAACGGGGAACTGCAGCCAATGGGAGCTTCGGGGGAGGTACCTGGAGGCGCGGCAAGGGCAGAGCACCCGGAGCCCTCCGCCCTCCCTCCCCCAGGGGCTGCAGCACTTCTGGGAGCGGGACGGGGACAGGGCAGGCATGCAGGGAGCCTGCCCTGGCCCCAGTGCGCGCCGCAGCCACCCCGGTGCCGCTTGAGGTAAGCGGCGCCAGGCCGGAGCCCGAATCCTCCTGTACCCTGCCCCCCCCAACTCCCTGCCAGCACTGTGCACCCCAACTCCCTGCCCTGAGCCCCCTTGTACACCCTGCACCCCAACCCCCTGCCCTGAGCTCCCTGCTGCACCCTGCACCCCTCCTGCACCCCAACCCCCTGCCCTGAACTCCCTCCCATAGTCTGCACCCCTCCTGCACCTCTGCCCTGAGCCCCCTCCTGCACCCCAACCCTTCCATGAGCCCCCTCATACACTCTGCACCCCTCCTCTGCCCCAATCCCTTGCCCTGAGTCCCTTCCTGCACACCACACCCCCTCCCACACCCTGCACTCACCCCAACCCCCTGCCCCAGCCCTGCATACAATTTCCCCACCTAGATGTGGCCCTCGGCCCAAAAAGTTTGCCCACCTCTGCCTTAGACAACCAACACAATGATGTTCCACTAGCCCCCAAATTACTGCATGAGAAGCATCCCAGCTTGGATAAGACTTGATATGTCTATAGGGCAAGTCCTTTCAGTTTTACATTTTTTTCTCTCCCTCTCTCTGCCCCCAGAAACTTCCAGGGTTTGCAGAACCCTTTTTAAAAAAAAAAAAAAAAAAAAAAAAAACCACCACCAAGAAAACAGCATTTTCTCTCTCTCTCTCAGATTCAGACATTCATTAAAAAAAAAAAAAGCCAATATTTTATAGAACAGATGGAATGTGTGTACGTGTGGCCAGTGGAGTGAGGAGGGTGGATGCTGCGACTTCTTTATTTGTCAAAAAGCATTATCTAGGAGGTCATCAGTATAGCAGCACAAGACCAGCTTTGTTAATTAGCTCAGCCTCTCTCTGATGGGTAGATAGATGGCTGTCCCTTCAGAAGCAACATTAGAATTCAAAATTATGTTGAAAAATTGGGAGAATTGGTCTGAAATCAATAACATGAAATTCAATAAAGAGAAGTGAAAAGTACTATACTATACTTAGGAAGAAAAAAATCAAATGCACAAATATCAAATAGGGACTAACTGTTAGGCGGTAGTAGGCAGAAAGAGATCTGGGGAGTTATAGTGGATCACAGATTATGTAAGTGTCACTGTGATGTTGCTGCATAAAAGGTGAGTGTCAATCTGGGATTTATTAACAGGAGTGTCATACGTAAGACACAGGAGGTAACTGTTCCACTTTAGCACTGGTGAGGCTGCAGCTGGAGTACAATATCCAATTTTGGGCACCATATTTTAAGACAGATGTGAACAAATTGCAGAGAGTCCAGAGGAGAGCAACAAAAATGATAAGAGCTTTAGAAAACATTTTTCCAACATTTTTGAAAACTCATGGCGATTGGGGGAGGTCCCGGATGACTGGAAAAAGGCTAATGTAGTGCCCATCTTTAAAAAAGGGAAGGAGGAGGATCCGGGGAACTACAGGCCAGTCAGCCTCACCTCAGTCCCTGGAAAAATCATGGAGCAGGTCCTCAAGGAATCAATTATGAAACACTTAGAGGAGAGGAAAGTGATCAGGAACAGTCAGCATGGATTCACCAAGGGGAAGTCGTGCCTGACTAACCTAACTGCCTTCTATGATGAGATAACTGGCTCTGTGGATGAGGGGAAAGCAGTGGATGTGTTATTCCTTGACTTTAGCAAAGCTTTTGATACGGTCTCCCACAGTATTCTTGCCGCCAAGTTAAAGAAGTATGGGCTGGATGAATGGACTGCAAGGTGGATAGAAAGCTGGCTAGATCATCGGGCTCAACGGGTAGTGATCAATGGCTCCATGTCTAATTGGCAGCCGGTTTCGAGCGGAGTGCCCCAGGGGTCGGTCCTGGGGCCGGTTTTGTTTAATGTCTTTATTAATGATCTGGAGGATGGTGTGGACTGCACTCTCAGCAAGTTTGCAGGTGACACTAAACTGGGAGGCGTGGTAGATATACTAGAGGGACCTAGACAAATTAGAGGATTGGGCCAAAAAAAAAACCTGATGAGGTTCAACAAGGACAAGTGCAGAGTCCTGCACTTAGGACGGAAGAATCCCATGCACAGCTACAGACTAGGGACCGAATGGCTAGGTAGCAGTTCTGCAGAAAAGGACCTAGGGGTCACAGTGGACGAGAAGCTGGATATGAGTCAACAGTGTGCTCTTGTTGCCAAGAAGGCTAACGGCATTTTGGGCTGTATAAGTAGGGGCATTGCCAGCAGATCGAGGAACGTGATCGTTCCCCTTTATTCGACATTGGTGAGGCCTCATCTGGAGTACGTGTCCAGTTTTGGGCCCCACACGACAAGAAGGATGTGGAAATATTGGAAAGAGTCCAGCGGAGGGCAACAAAAATGATTAGGGGTCTGGAGCACATGACTTATGAGGAGAGGCTGAGGGAACTGGGATTGTTTAGTCTCCAGAAGAGAAGAATGAGGGGGGATTTGATAGCTGCTTTCAACTACCTGAGGGGGGGTTCCAAAGAGGATGGAGCTCGGCTGTTCTCAGTGGTGGCAGATGACAGAACAAGAGCAATGGTCTCAAGTTGCAGTGGGGGAGGTCTAGGTTGGATATTAGGAAACACTATTTCACTAGGAGGGTGGTGAAGCACTGGAATGCGTTACCTAAGGAGGTGGTGGAATCTCCTTCCTTAGAGGTTTTTAAGGCCCGGCTTGACAAAGCCCTGGCTGGGATGATTTAGTTGGGAATTGGTCCTGCTTTGAGCAGGGGGTTGGACTAGATGACCTCCTGAGGTCCCTTCCAACCCTGATATTCTATGATTCTATGAAAACATGACCTATCAGGACAGGTTGAAAGAACTGGACATATTACCATAAGTCTAGAAAAGCAAAAAGACTGAGGGGAACATAATTGTTTTCAAATATGTCAAATATTCTTATGAAGAGGATGATGATCAATTGTTCTCCTTCTCCACACAGGGTAGGACAAGAAGTAATCGGCTTAGATTGCAGCAAGGGAGATTTAGGTTAGATATTAGGAAAAATGTTCTAAGTATAAGAATAGTTAGGTATTGGAACAGGTTACCTCAGAAGGTTGTAGAATCCCCATCCTTGGAGGTTTCTATGAATGGATTACACAAATTTCTGCCCAGGATGGTCTGGTACACTTAATCTGGCCTCAGTGCAGGGGGATGGATTAGATGATCTGGTGAGGCCCCTTCCAACATTACATTTCTAGGATTCTATTATAATAATGCAGATGCTGGCATTTATCCTGATTTTTTCCCCCTAAATTCCAGGTGACATAGGTGTGTGCTAAATAAAAATGATAGAATACAGAGGACTATCAAATGGTAGTTGTTTTAAGGTACATTAGTTTTGGGTGTAGGTGACACAGGAATGCCCCTTTGGGAAAGTACTACTGTCATTTACTAGCAAACAATCCATCTCTGCTTACTTGTGCTTGTACCCTCCCTTTCCCCGTGTTTAAAAAAAAAAAAAAAAAAAAGTGCAGACGGAATGAATTGACTGAAAAGTTTTGTCTCTCTTGGGATGTCTCCTGGCTTCCACATTGTCCCTTCTGGGAGGCAGGGCCAGCAACAACTCAGATCTCCTAAGAGTGTGGGCTATAAAAAGGGTAGAGTCCAGGACCTTTGGGATCATTTGAGGATAATTGTATATTCCCATCCTTCAGCCAGTCCGGACCCTGGCTTTATGAAGCTCCCATGTACCTACCTGCAGCACCTGCTCCTGCCCACTTGGCCTTCTATTATGTAAGTTACAATGAAATTCCAGGGCATAGAGCCTTCACTCAGCCCCCACCATCATCATAGCTATGTGGTGCTAAGCTCGCAGCTGATGGGAAGAGAGAGACAGCTACATAGTCATCAGCAGGGGGATGAACCACAGCCACCTTTCTCCTCCAGGCACAATCTCCATAACCACATTTTCCTATTTTCCTTCACAGTTTGGCTCCCATTTTCCCTGTGCATATCCCCCATAATCACAGGAATACAAAGTTACCTCAAGGGGGCCAATTCAAGCATCTCTAAGATTATTCTTCCCCCTGCCCACTGCCAACATCCACAAAATCAGAGTGGCACTGATGGACAGACAAACTGAGATGGAGGGGAAAGAGTCAGGATGCAGCAATATGATAAGAGAGCTAGGATCAAAACAAAAAAAAAACCCAGGGAGAAAAGGCGGCACAGAATGCGGGACTGGGGATGGGCGAAGGGGATGAATGCTGATGGCAAAGACAAGAAAGAGAGTCAAAGCATGTGTAAGAAACACAAAATGAATACAGCTGAAAGGTGGCCTGCGAAACATACCAAACCACTTTTAAAAAACCATGGTGCTAAATCCCTCTGCTAACCTGATTATTTGGGAGCATTCAACACATTTTCCTAAGTGTTTGATTTTTCTTAAATGGGGTGTGTTTAATGGTCACAATTTAAAGAACAATACAAACTAATTTTTAAGTTGTTCATTGGTTCCTGAAGATATGAGTTATTATAAACAGACTAGGATTTATTGAGAATCATGCCAATGTTCTTTGTAATTAAAGTATTGATATTGAAAATGATTTGTAATGAACAAACTGGGGCTATTTTTTAAAAAAAAGTGAACAGGAGGTCACACACTTGAAGTGTTGTACAATTAAATAAAGATTTGATTTTATACCGCACAAATGCACTCCAATTGAGTCAATGCCAAGTTTTAATGATAATCTCTCTCAGGAGCTATTTAACAATCTAGAGGTGAAGGCTCATTATACAATCTCGAAAGCAACCCAGATGCTGTGTTCACATTTATCATCTTTCCATTATTGTTTTGACCTTTACCTGGTATTTGTTAAATGCCTCTTGAAATATATTGTTGTTATACTGTGGTTAGGTCACACTGGGATTGCCCATCTCATTTTAGTTTTAAAACAACTAAAATCCTCTTAACTCTCCTCCTTCAAATGCTCAGAAAGAGAGACAGAACTAATCCTAACAAACATTAATATAAACAAATTTTAAAAGGAACTTCAAGTAATCACTTATTACATTAAAGTCACAGGGGAAACAAATATTCTGTTCAGATCATTGTAGCTTAAAATAAACCAAATTCATTTCTATGAATTTTAGTCAGGGAACATGAGAATTATAATCAGAAATGTGGATAGTCAGAAATTATCTGCAGTAATGTGCATATAACATAACCTGTGATCTCACAAATCTTATACTATGTTGCCTTCCTGTATCTGATGTCATTTCTTCTTATATCTATAATAAGACCTGATCCTGCAAACACTACCATACATATTGTTTATTGCTGTCAGTAGTCCCACTGAATCACTCATGATAAACATTTTCAGGACTGGGTCCTTAGATAGACCCCTGCCTTTGAATAGCTTACAATATTTTGTCTTTGTGGTACTATTCTGCAGTTGCAGCTAAGGCACTGGACTAGAACCCTGGAGATCTGGGTTCAATCCTCAACTCTGCTAAAGGCTTCCTGTGTGTCCTTGAACAAGTCACTTACGTCTATCAGTTTTTCCTTCTGTGAAAAAAAGAGGGTAATGTTTCCGTGGTCTGTATTGTCTATTTAGACTAACTTTTCCTGGCAAGGTCTGTGAGTGAGTGAGTGTGTGTGTACAATGCTTTGTATACTAGGGCTCCAATCACAGTTAAGAGCTCTAGGCACTACAAATACCCAACACTACCTGACACATAGTTTTAATACAGTAGTGTCAATATGTTATTGGCCTGGGAAAGATTATTTTCTCCATAGTTAAAAATTTAAAGCTAGATTCATAAAGAAACTTAGGCATAGCAATGCTGAGCATCACCACCCCTAACTTTGAGGTGCCTAGAAAAATCACTGGGATTCACAAATCTTAAGTTAGGCACTTCGACTCCCTGGACAATGAGGGTGGAGAAATAGGCACCTTAGAAAGCCAGTATGCTAGGAGGCTCCTCATCTAAGGTAGCCAGTTGGAGGTGCCAAGACAAAGGGGTGTGCACGCTAAGCCCTCCCCTTTCTGAAAGGGGCACCTTCTCTCTGCTTGGGATTCTCATCTGCAAACCCTCTCTTGGCATTCAGGATCTATGCTGTTTTTGGCATGGCAGCAGCAGCTTCCCTTCTCATAACTTTTAATCCAGTGGTTAGCATATTCACCTGGGATGTGGGAGACCCCCACTTCAAGTCCCTCCCCCTCCCCCCCCCCGGGATGTGGGGCAGTGCACAGGAATCTGCCACCTCTCTGGTCTGTGTCCTAGCTACAGGATATTCTGATGCGGCGGGGGGGGGGAGCGCATCTCTCCTGCTGAAGCTGTTCCATTGCGTAGAAGTAATTTTTAAAAGTCACTGGAGTAGGAAGACTGGACTCTGGGTCATGCATCTCCCAGGTGAGTGCTCTAACCACCAGACTACAGCATCATTCTCAAGCTTGTTTTCTCTCTCTCTCTCTCTGGCCCAGCGATTCTTTCATTATTTATCCATGAGCCATTCCTCCCACCCCCATTTTGTGTAATCTTGTCTACAGGCACCTGGTCCAGTAGGTGAAGTCAAAACACACTTACTGGACCCGGCCCCACAGGCAAGTTAGGTGAAGGAACACCAATCTTCTCAATGTTTGTGTGTGAGCATCCAGACATCTGGGATGGGGTGGCACTGCGCATGCTCAAAGGCAGAAACATATGTGCTTAGGGAACTTTTACTGCAAAACTTTATGTGCCAAATGATTTTAGACACTGAGTAGTGGTTTTGTGAATCCCAGTGGGGCCTGATTCTGGG
This sequence comes from Emys orbicularis, assembly GCF_028017835.1. Classification (NCBI taxonomy): domain Eukaryota; kingdom Metazoa; phylum Chordata; order Testudines; family Emydidae; genus Emys; species Emys orbicularis. The sequence goes on along the minus strand of NC_088691.1, from coordinate 84,322,057 downwards.
ATTTAGGTACCTAAAGTGGCAATTCTTTTGTGTAGCCATCCCAAAAGGCCCAATCTTGCTTTCATTGAAACAACTGGCAAACCTACAATTTACTTAATGGGAATATAAGGCCAGCAAACAGTGAAATTTTGCCCTCAATTACACCCATGCGACCACACTGACTTGTGACAGCATATGCATGTAACTGTGGGCAGAATCCGGCTTAAAGTGCAAATGTAAGCTGTTCTTGGCATTCCAATATCTTACCCTTACATTGTAGAGTTAGTATTTAATACTTATGAATACTTGTATTTGCACCATTTTGTCCCTACAACAATTTCTAATTGCCTTTTGCATCTTTTGTAATCACAGATATATAAACAGCAGCATCACATTATTTTTATGTCATCTATTTTTGATGCGACACAGACTTTCAGACACAGTTTCTTTAACGCCTTGCAAACTAAGCCTGCCACAACTAATGTATTCCTTAATATATAGGTCTGAATGGTGTGCAGCATTCTGGTTTTGTTACATTACAAATGACAACTATATTTAAAATAATCCAAACACTGGGATTTTAAATGCAAATGTAACTAGTTTTTTTGGTTTTAATGTAACGGTATCACCAGAAGAAACTTTATAAAGTCTGGTAAGCGTGGGAGGGAAATCAGCATTACTAAAGACATTTTACTGAAATTTCATATTAAAAGCCATTCTGAGTTCACTGTGTAGCATGGCTCAATCCTGCACTCAATGAAGTAAATAGCAAAACTTCCTATGACTTCAGTGGAGCAGGCTCCCATAAGTTTTAACTAATATAACAAGGCTTGGATTCTGGCAAGTATTTTACTCAACAAGTATTCCCATTGAAATAAATGGGACACTTTATGGAGGAAAGTACCTTTTGAGTGAGAGTGGCAAATCAGAAGAGGCACTGTAAAACCTGACACATATACCATCTTCCAATCTACGTGATATAATCAGAGGTAGGTCTAAACTACAATTCTGGATCTAGAGACCTTTGAACTTTGCCTGTAAGGTGAGGACCAAGGGTCTGATTCTCTTCCCACTGGCATAAATCAAGAATAACTCCATTAAGTTTTAGAGTTGCAATAGTGTAAAGCAGGTGTTAAGTGAGAGGAGAAACAGGTCCCATATCTTCATATTTGTCTGTAAAATACCGAACAAGTCATTGGCATTATGTATGTAAGCGGGGGAATGGTCCTGCTAGTGTGGGGAACTTTCCTGGCTTCTGCACTACCCCGGTGAAATGGGCTAGCAGAAGGATCTGAGTCCTCGCTCCCACTTCTTTACCCAGAGGCCTCCCTTCCTTCAAGAAGAAAAGGAGTACTTGTGGCACCTTAGAGACTAACAAATTTATTTGAGCATAAGCTTTCGTGGGCTACAGCCCACATCATCGGATGCATAGAATGGAACATATAGTAAGGAGATATGTACACATACAGAGAACATGAAAAGGTGGGAGTTGCCCTACTAACTCTAAGAGGCTAATTAATTAACATGGCTGCTGCTCTGAAACCTTCCTTCAAGGACTCCCCTTGCACTCTGTCTGGCAGAGTCCTTGTAACCCCAACAAGGCTGGGCCCAGGAGTCCTGGGGGGCTCAACCCCCAACCTTGCTGTGGTCACCTAGGACAGGGGCTAGGGTGTCCCCACTCCGGGGTACTCTCTCTGCACTAAACACTTCCTTGACCCACTGATCATTACATACGATTTAAAGCAAATACAGTTTATTTAATCAGAAATTAGTTTTAAAAGGAATAAGGAAAAATGGGAAAGGTTAAAGGAAAACACATCACCCTGCTCTGTGGCTGGGAACATTACAAACAGTGTCTCTGGAACGTCAGGGCACTTTACAATCTGTTCCTTGTAGGTCCCAGGCCACCTTCTCAGGCCCTGGCTGTGCTGCAGGGATGCTGTGGGTTGGACACTTGCTCTGGCGGTGGCCATATGCCCTCAGGCTCTAGGTGTCAGGACCCTTCTTCCCAGCCCTGTTGGGGTTACGATCCCCCTCCAAGTCTGGCCTGCAGAGCCTCTTGGCTGGGCCCACTGCCCAGGGTCCCCCTTGCTCTCCCCAGCTGCTCACCGCACTGGCTCCAGACTGCTCTACTCTGCCTCAGCACTGCTGCTGCTCTGCCTCCAGCTCCCTGGGCTGCTTCTCTGGCCCCTCTGGCTCTGGTTGCTACAGCTCTGCTCCCAGGACAGGTCTGCACTGCAGGCTGTTTTTGTGACTCAGCACTGGCCTGCTTCATGGGCTGCTTTTCTGGCCCCTCTGGCTCTGGTTGCTGCAGCTCTCCTCCCAGGGCAGGTCTGCTCTCTCTGGGCTGTGCCTGTGGCTTTGGGGGTGCAGCTCTGCTCCCAGCACAGGGTCTGCTCTCTCTGGGCTACTTTTCTGGCACAGCTCTGCTCCCCAGCTCAGCTTGGGCCCCTGCCTTCTCTTTAGCTCAGCCCCACTCTGTCTGACTCAGGCAATTCCAGCTCACATGGAGGACGGGACCCACCCTGGCCTCCTCACTCCTTGATTAGCTTGCCCACCCTGTCAATCAGGCTGACCTGGAGCAGTGGCCTCTCTCCATTGTTCCTGGGGACTGTCAGTCTCAAGGTCCCATCAACCCTTCCCCTTTCTTTTAGTACTGGGAGCTAGCCAACCAAAACACCCGCACTGAATGTTAGTAAGGGGGTCCCCTTACATATAGATTGAGAGGTTTTAAAACCTTGCAAATCCAAATTGAAGTCTAGAAGTAGACAACATTCATTTAGGACCAGCTAAAAGGCCAACACATATTGGAACTTATGTAAGGCGAACCTTCATTTTCCTGGCCAAGATTGCTTTTCAAAAATCAGCCCACTTATTTAGGAGCCAAAAGTTAGACTCTTACTTTTGAAACATCTTGCTTCTGAGGTCATCTTCTTCCTGAAATGGAAGAGGACCAGTGGAAGCTTATACTTACATGAGCAAAAACCAAAGGTCTCATTGTCTTTTTCGAATGTCCATTCAGAACGTTTGAGCTATTGTTCAAAGATTTAGGATTTGGAGATTTCAAAATGGGAGGTAACACACTGTGATCTTGGACCATAAAAAACAGAATTCATCCCCTCCCCCCCATACATTTCTAGGGTGACTGTCCCTATAAAATTGGGACATCTGGATATTTGGGGCTTTTTCTTATATAGGTGCCTATTACCCCCAGCCCGATTTTTCACACTTGCTGTCTCGTCATCCTATACATTTCTCCCTCTTGATCCCCTTGTAAGGCCGCTGGATTCCTGACTGTCTCCAACTAAGTTAGGGAGGAATTTATTTTTGAAGTGGAGACCGCTCACATTGTGTTGGAAGCTGAAAGACAGTCTTATGTCCTCTGATATACTTTAGTACAGATAATGAAGGAAGGATGTTAGATCTTCTGCTATATCTGAACTATGTTTAAATTTAGGTTGTAATGCCTTTGGGAAAGACCCTGTCTTTTCTTTGCCAGTATTATATACATTAATAATGTACCCATTTCCACCCTAAAACACAAACTCAGTCAGCTTCTTGTCATTACAGACTGGCCAACATTGGCAGGTTTAACTCTAGCATTGTCAGGAACTGCAGAGAGACTTGTTCAGAAGGTTGGGCTCTTTTAGCTTGAAAGACAGTAAGCAATCAGTGCTCATCTTCACTAGCACTACATGATGGAGCTGTCCTGGTGCCTCAGAATAATGAAAAAAAAGAGAGGGCTTCTTGGTAGCCAAGCACTGGCACATTGTTTTTAGTCATCTTTGGGCCATTCTACCCACAGATTTGGAGATCTTTATTTTTCCTTCACCTCCCTTTTGTAACTCTGTCCCAACAGGCAGACATAGACAAATGAGAGATGAAAATCCAGTGGACTCCATTAGAACTGTCATCTGATTTACTTCTCTATTGGTTTGTGCAGAGAACCAATAGTCCTAGGAACAAATAAAAGATTAGATCTATTTCTCTTTCAAAAGCTAGCTGAGCAACTGGAATTTCCACTAGAGCTACTAGGTCTCTTCTGTAAGGCTGCTTGGACAACTGTCCACTCTCAAGGGGACCAAAAGTAGAAATTCAGTTAGCACAAACTACAAGCCATCAAATGTTAATAGGCCAGCAGGGCACAGAGTGGTGCAGCTTGCCCTCTCCTGAGCACAATTCTTCCAGGTTTAAAGCTTGGGAAGAGAAATTCACACTGGGGAAACAGGCAGGAATGCAGGTGATGCTCTTATCAGGTGGCTCAGCTCACTTCTGACCAGGGTCCTATAAGATCCCTAACTAGCTAGGAGAGGCTGCCTGGCAGAAGCACTAAATCAGAAGCTGCTTATGTTACTCCCCCATCTGGGGTCTGCAGACAGTGGCTTCATGCTCTGTTGCAAACTAGAGCTTGTATACTGCTTGGCCTGCTTGCCCCCCCCCGCAATCTGATGACTTTCCTCCTGTGGAGTCCCACAGCCTTAATTCCATCAGTCCAGGGGCCCAACTATTTTTGGCCAGTACTGATCTTTGCTAGGTTTGAATAAGTTACCTACTGGCATCCAGTCCCTCACTTGCACAGGATTACAACAGATTTTGAGTGAAAATTTTTAAATCATCTCAGGTCAAATAAGAAAACTGCAGAAATAGACAGATGCCAGTTAATCTGTATTTTTATAGACAGCCAAGTGTTTTTACACAGCACAAAAATAATGCTTACATTCTAGTGTCAGAATGTGTCATCATTGGGTTACTGCTAATTAGGCTATGGCAGTAATTTGTAATTAAATATTTCACTGCATTTTGTAGCTAACAAAGATGAGCACAAAACCTACATTTTCAGGACAAGTGTTATTAAATTTTGGGGGGAGGGGGCTGGCCTTCTTGTAAGAGGAAAATAAAAAGATTTACAAATGATTTTATTACAATGGGTAATTTAGCTATGACAGAGTGCAGGTTGGAGCTTCTTTTTCATACTGGTTATAAATCTAAATAAACAAACACTCCAATGCAAACCATTGAATTAACAGATGAGGAAGAGAGAAATAATTATAAAATGAGTGATGAAAGGCAGACCCACTATGAAACAACAAACGTCAAGGAAGTGTGATTGTCCATGCCTTTCATCAAAGATCAAAATGTTTGCTCCCTCTTCCTGGAGATGGTGAGACCCACCATATGGAGGCAACTCCTTGTTTCAGCTGCATGGTAGGGGAGGTTGAGCAGAGGGGAGTATGCACTCTTGACACACGGTTGGGTTTAGCTTTGCAGCAGCTGTCTCCTAAAGGGACACGGGGGAGGGGAAGTTGTGCAAGAGTTAAAGTAACAGGGATATGTCTAGTTGGCCCATAAAGTGGACACACTGGCCTAAGACAACTTGCTCCAGGATAGAGTGGAAGAAAGAGGGTGATGGCAAAAAATTAGATGGGTCATATTGGCTTCTTTCTTCATACTCTTCAGTAGCAGCCTTGTAGTGCGCGTATCCCATCTAGCACAGGATAGGACAGAGTCCCTTTCTTGGCCCCGGTTGAGGTGCTTGGACTGTGTGTCAATTACCAGGATTTCACTATCACACTAGTTTTGCGAGTGGTGCAATACTGCTAAGGACTATTTTCTAAATCAGTTTATAGTGCACCTTGCATAGAGCCAATTTCCATGAAGGTTATGCAAAACTGAATAACCATCCACCAGGATTAAACAGCACATGGAGCATGCACCAGTGGGGAGGTTTGTACATCCAAGAGACAGCAGGGAGAGATCTGGCACAACAGATGAAGAATCAGATTGTACATGGCCCAGCATGGGTGCATGAAGTGGGTTGTAGCCCACGAAAGCTTATGCTCTAATAAATTTGTTAGTCTCTAAGGTGCCACAAGTACTCCTGTTATTTTTATGGGTGGGGAGGGCGCTTTGGGACAGGCAAATATCCGAGATCAGTGGGTACCAAGACAGAAATACCCTATGTTTTCTACAGCTATAAGATTCAAATGATCTCTGACAAGATTTACCTTGCAAATTAAACATGCCAGATAAATCCCTTTCCCTCTCTCTAAAATACAGAAACAATCTAGACTGATTTAAACCTATTTGTTTGATATTAGACTCATGGAAAATCAAGGTGTCAAAAATCACAGTCCATACAAAAAGAAAAAGACATCAGCAGAAAGCAAAATAAAGTGGTGTACGGGGCAGAATTTGTACTATATTTATGAATGGTTTAGGTATGACTGTGTTCTACTCCATGGGGGAAGTGGGGGTGTTACCACAGTTCCTCCAGGAACTAAAAACAGTTGGGGGCTGATTACTCCTGGGACTGTAAACAACTCTAGAGAAGTACCATCCCCAGGGGTGGTATGCATACACTGGCTTAAACTGGGTTTTCAAAAAGACAGAGACAAAGGATTTGGGATATATAAAGTTAGGGTTACCATACGTCCGGATTTTCCCGGACATGTCCGGCTTTTTGGTCCTCAAATCCCCGTCCGGGAGGAAATTCCAAAAAGCCGGACATGTCCGGGAAAATAGGGAGGGGTCGTGGGGCTTGGGTCCGGGCCGGAGCCAGAGTCGCTGGGGCCAGCGGTGCTCGGCTGCCAGCCGGCGCCGCTCGGCCAGGGCCGGGGCCCGAGCCGAGCTGGGCCGGAGCCGCTGGGACTGGGGCTGGGGGTGCTCGGCCGGGGCCGCTCGGCCGGGGCCGGTACCCCGGGGCCCGAGCCGAGCTGGAGTTGCTAGGGCTGGGGCCGGGGCTGGAGCCGCCGGGGCAGGCTGGAGCTGCTTGGCCGGAACTGGGGCCGCCGCCCCAGGGCCCAGGCCGGAGACGCCGGGGCCAGAGCCTCTTGGCCGGGACCGGCTGCCGGAGGGAGCCGCTCGGCCGGGGGGGCCGGACTGGGCCGCGCCTCCTTGTGCCCCCCCGCCACTGCCCCAGCCCCAGCCCCAGCCGCCTGCCTGTTTCAGGCTTCCCGCGAACATTTGATTCGCGGGAAGCAGGGGAGGGGGAGGAGCAGGGGGGCGGAGCGTTCAGGGGAGGGGGCAGAGTTGAGGCGGGGACGTTGGGGAAGGGGCAGAGTTGGGGCGGGGCGGGGCTGGGGCCCCGTGGAGTGTCCTCCTTTTGTTTTATTAAAATATGGTAACCCTATATAAAGTATGAGTTAACACCACAGACTGAGGCCTTCTATATGACAGCCAGGACCTGGGATTCGAGGGGGTCTCAACCCTTGCTGAAGGGTTGGAAAGACTGACACCTACCAGAGTCCTATGTTGGAGCTGGGGATGATTTCTGGTAAGGAACTTTATATGTACATGTTTTCTCTATAATGCTTTTTTTGCCCTATGAAAAAACATACTCTGCTGAGAAGATCTGCGTGGTTAACTTGTAACTGCTGGCAGTACGTTGTTCATAGGCCTTGGAGAGAAAGCATGCACAGGTGCTGGCCACTAGGCAGACTGGCTTGCTGGGGATATCACAGTATGTCAGAGGGCTGTACCACCTTAAATGTCCCAGTCATGAGAGAAAGAAACAGGTTTCCACTCAAGATAGGCGAAGCCTTTAAGTGGGTGCCCTTGAAGGGTCATAGAGGGGAAATAGTTTCAAAGTAACAGCACCGGTATGACAGTATGTGGTGTGTGTTTACTGCTAGTGAAAAGCCAGCATCGGGAATAAAAGAAAATTAATGTAACAAAAAGAGGGTTGATAAAAACCTCACTCATATCTTGGGAGCACGCAAACAGTAAAACACTTCTTTTTACAAAATTGCAGAAGTGGACCTAGCAGAACCATAAGCAATTCCTCTCAGATATTCAGTTAGATGAATAGAGTATGTTCAGCACACCCATTCTGCCTGGTAGAGAGATCAAGACAGGAGATAGAGCTAGTTTGCTATGGGTGTGGAGAGTGGGGAGAAGCCCTAGTAAATGTGTTAGTTTTGAGACGTATTGAATTGAGTGGTACACTTTGCAGTAGTCTAAAACAGGAAGCTGAAAGTCACCATGCTGATTTAACTTAACTACATATTAGTACAATGTTAATATATTTGCAGCACAAAGGGCTGGATCACCCCCAGCAAAATTTTTGGAGGCAGATTCCTTTAGTGGCTGGCCCTGGCCTCCCAGATCAGCTTGGATCCCTGGCGCTAGAAAGCCAGGCAAACTCCGTCTTCCCACTAACTGAACAATTCAGGAGAAACTATGAGGGAAATTTTTCTCCCTCGGAGCTCCCTCCTGTGGCTTTTACTATAGGAGGGGGAAGATCTGGCCTTCTGTTCCTCATTGTTCTGCGTGAACACTAAACACTGAAATTCACATGGAACTTTTATTAAGAGCAAAGGTTTGGTTCCTAGCCATAATGACCCCTGCTCCCTCTGTGCTGGCTGGCTTCTGCACTCTATTCCAGAGTTGGCTTCATTTAAATGGTGCTTATATATCTAATCTGTGCAGCACTTTGTCATGAAATGAGTTATTTTACATGTTATATGAAAGCATGTCATAGCCCTGGTAAAGTGCCCCCTGTGGGACATTCACCAGGCTGCAGTGTTTGGGACCCACACACTGGGAATTATTCTTTTAAGTTCTGCACCTCAGTAGGCTCCAGCCACACACTTTTTCTATGACATCCTCACTCACTCCCTTGGTAACAGACTTTGTTCACTACCCCTTCATGGAAATGGAACCTCATGAGCCAGCTGTCCTAGGTCCCAAAGACCAGTGCTGTCCCGCATCCCCTAGGCACCCCAGTTGCTTAAGCACACCCTCTCCCAGAGCTCTCATCTTGTGGGCACGCTGGTTTAGTGTTTACCTCTCCACAGAGATATGATAGTTGAAGCTCACAACACAGGTGCTTTGCAAAGGTTTTGATAGAAAAGGCCTAAAGATCTAAATAGAACCAAGGACGTGCATTTAACCATGCATTTAATCATGTCAGCTATTTGTTAACCAATTTAATTGGCTCACTTGGCTCACAAGTATATGCAGCTGTTTCCCCATATATCCCCAAGGTATTTAGTGCAAAGGGTCAACAAATGTACCTTGTTTTCCCTTCAAAATGACAAATGTATCCGCCACAGATGTCTCTTGTATCCCCCTCCCCAAAATAATATATGTATCCTGTGTAACCTATTATCTATAGGTCAGTGTAATGACACAAAAGGATGAAGGCTAAGTTGTTTGTTACTGGTTACCTGTTCGGCCATGTAAGGTGTGTCTCTCTTCTGGCATTAGCCGATGAGAGCACCTGCTCAGCTGATCGATCAATAAAGAACTTGGTACCCGTCTTCTTGTCTCTCCGTGCCTCCTTGGTGTAATTAGGTAAGCTCCGGGGGGAGAACGGGCCCTATTTGGCTAACAGTTTCTAACACAATTTCTCTTTAGTTAGAACAAGAAATACACAGATCTACACACAAAACAATCAGACATCTGCATGCACTTCCCTATCTGAGTTCCTCACCACTCTTGAGAATTTTTGGGGCTTAGGACAGAGTCTTTTAAGGATCCTTCTTCTTCTCCTCCTTCCTTCCTTCCTGCACATGGCTTCTCCTCCAAAACAGTCTCCTCTCATTCCTCCAGCCAGCTTTCTGCTTCTTGTCTCTTCTCCCTTACTCTCACTCTAAACTGGCCAGTGAGAAACCTTTTATTTTGTAATCGCTAGTCCCATTGGTCAGGTGACTCTCAATCAGCCTCATCAAGTGACTTGTTGCTTATTTACTTCCCCCCTGGAATTCAGACTTGAAAAATTGATTTACCCCAGGTGGAAGCTCTCTCTTTGCACAAGAGTGCTCCAGTTGAATGAACTATCATCAAGATTTAATGACCCTGTATTGTTAGCCCTGTACCAGGTGCAAGAATTTCTCTTGTTATCTCTTGCAGGTTTCAGCTCAATGTGGAGGCAAAAGTCAGTAGAAAGGCAAAGAAATTCCACATTCAAAATGGAGTTTTCTGTCTGACATTGATATACATAGTAAAGTCCCCAGTATCAAACTGGATTCATAAGCTTTATATAGACAGATTCCCCAAATCACAGGTGGTCTCACTCCATTGACCAGATAACATATGCCTATATCTAGTAAACACTGACATCAACCAGACTTGTTGCTCTAAAAGTAGACCCGTTTTATTTATGGGAGTAAAGAGATCACTTGACTCCTAGTGAATGCAAGCCAATAATCTACATACATACTGAAAGACAAAAAAATTTTTAACCTTATTGGATATACTTTTAATATGAACTAAAGCCTTTCTTTTCCTTTACACTTTCCCTTTAAATGTGAAATAGGAAGTACAGTATAGTCTATTGGCCAGTGTAAACATAAAGGCCTGATCCTGCTCTCATTGAAATCAGTGAGAATTTTAACGTCAACTTCAGTGGAATTAGAGTCAGGCCTGAACATAACACAGCACATTTGCATAGCAATATAAATATCCGGCATAAATAGCAGCCAAGGCAAATATTTAGTTTACCAGTTTAATTCTCTTCCTGTATCTTCCTGTGCTGATTTTTTCTGCTCTGACATTTGAGACTGAAGCATCTTTTAAAAAAAGTAAACAATAAATTCAAACAACTGTTCTTTTCTCAATCACAGTCTTTCTAAAAGCACAAATACAGTGGTTATAGTCCAACATCCACTATTAATCCTTCCATACAGAGCACTAACATTTTATAGCATGATACCAAATCTATTGCTAGCAACAGATGCACCAAAACCCCTGAGTGCCAGGAAATTAATGAATCTTCCACTGACATTTTCTCATGTGAAGCAGGGCTTGCATTAGGGTTTTCCTGCACTTCTTTCACTGATGCCCAAATCAATCTGTGAAGTCAACAGTATTTTATTACCAGCTTGCTAGGACTTGCAATAGAATTCCTTCTATGTGGGCTTGGGGGTTTTTTACACCATTCCTAAATTCCCAAAATAAAAAATAAAATAAAAAAGTCATTGGTGCAGTGGGAGAGAGCAAGAAGATTTACTGTTTTTAAAACAATTACTTCTGAGAAACAAGTTCTGTGGCTCTCGTGTTTAAAACATTAGCAATGCCCCAGGTATGCAGTGCACTGCTGGTTCATCACCATTATAATGACAGTGGGCACATTCATGCACTCTGGAGAACGGAAAGAAGGATCAAGTCCATATGCTGGTCTGAAGCCTGTTGATAGTCCTGTAGTTAGGGCACTAACCTAGGACTTAGGAAGCACGAGGTTTGAGTCCCTGCTCTGCCACAGACCTCTTGTGTGACATTGGGCAAGTCCCTCTGTGCCTTAGTTCGCCACATGATAAAATTTAAGTAGAATATGCTGCGTATAGTACTGAACCACAATCATTTGCCTTTATAACAGAAGGAAATGAATCACCTGTCAGGGTTCTAGAAACCTTTGAAATCATTGTAGAAATATAGTGACAAAGATGAACAGTTAACCCAAATCTGAAAATAGCCTACCAGATACACAAGTCAAAAGGTACCTCGACAAAACCTCTCCATCCCAAATGCCAGCCTTTATCATGACTATCTCTCCCAAAAATCCTTGGGTTAAAAAGATGGCAGTTAGTCCAAATATTTGACTTTCAGGATAATCTAAGACCAAGGATGATGAGTTAATTCCTACGCCTCAGTTGCTTACTTACAATGGGTATTTGGGGGAAAGAAAGAGTCAGTCGGGTCCATACTTTTATCTTGCTGTCAGTTATGACAGAGGTAGAATGGGGCCCTGGTTGATAATTAGACTGAGGGGAGTCTTCTCCAGTGGTGAGAGTACTCTATCTCCATTCACTTCCACACTAACAATTCCCAACACCTTTTCTAATCTCTAAATGCTTGATCCTTCAGGGTGTAGAGCCCTTCTGTTCTCATTGACCCTATGCACTATTGACTTGAACAGGTGTTGAAGATGTGCAATGCCTCACAGCATTGGGCATTTAGAAATTAGAAAAGCTGTGGGGAATCATTAGCATGGAAGTAAGGACTCTCACCACTAGCAAAGTCTCCCTGTAAGGATTAAGGATAGGATGGTGTCAAGGCTGTATCCCTACTTTGAACTTTAGGGTACAAATGTAGGGGCCTGCATGAAAACTGCTAAGCTTATCTACCAGCTTAGCTCTGGTCCCGCTGCCACCATTCTCGATGGATTCCCTCCCTGGGAAGCCTTGAGAAACCTTTCACCAATTTCCTGGTGAATACAGATCCAAACTGCTTGGATCTTAAACAAGGAGAGATTGACCCTTCCCCCCTCCTTCCTTTCACCAACTCCTGGTGAATACAGATCCAAACCCCCTTTGGATCTTAAAACAAGGAGAAATCAATCAGGTTCTTAAAAAGAAGGCTTTTAATTAAAGCAAAAGGTAAAAATCATCTCTGCAAAATCAGTATGGAAAATAACTTTACAGGGTAATCAAACTTAAAGAGCTCAGAGGAATCCCCTCTGTCTTAGGTTCAAAGTATAGCAAACAAGATAAGCACTCTGGTAAAAGGTACATTTACAAGTTGAGAAAACAAAGTAAATCTAAGACGCCTTGCCTGGCTTTTACTTACAATTTTGAAATAAGAGAGACTTGTTTAGAAAGATGGGGAGAACCTGGATTGATGTCTGGTCCCTCTCAGTCCCAAGAGCGAACAACCCCTTAAACAAAGGACACACACAAAAGCCTTTCCCCCCCCAAGATTTGAAAGTATCTTGTCCCCTTATTGGTCCTCTGGGTCAGGTGTCAGCCAGGTTACCCGAGCTTCTTAACCCTTTACAGGTAAAAGGATTTTAGAGTCTCTGACCAGGAGGGACTTTAGTACTGTACACAGTATGGCTGTCACCCTTCCCTTTATAGTTATGACAGATGGCTAGGTCCACCATGCCTACAAAATGATGTAATAGTACTGTTTGCAGTTTACATATTGCCCACCACAAGAAGCAGGTGAAATTATGAGCACGTGTCACCAATGATCCTAGTTGGCAGTTGAAGAATTCCATTTCTGAAAGCCTGCTATTATTTCAGGCTTGTTTCTAATATCAATCACCTGCAGGTAGGTCACAGTAAGAATCACCTGGCAAACCACCACCACCACCATAACCCTGACAGTGGGCTTGTCAACACCAAACTGATTAGCCACGGACATGTTGCAGTCTGGGGTAGCCAGCTTCCACAGGACAATTGCAACCCATTTCCGTAATGGAATAGCCAGTGCTTAATTTGTGCCAGAGCTTGTCAGGGCTGAGCCCCAGCACCTGTCGGCTTGGCACGTCAATTCTGAAAATAAAAAAATTGCATGAGCCCCAGCACCTATTGCTTGAGGCCCAGTAACTCTTTCATTTCAAATTAAGCACTGGGAATAGCCTCTCTTAACTGAGTCTTCTGGTGCCAGAGCATCAGGACAAATTCCTCAATGAAATTTGCTTTCTCATGCAGAAGTTCTGGAGCCATTGCTCATCGTCCCAGATCTGCAGGACAATTTGGTCCCACCATGGTGTGCTAGTTGTTCCGCACCAGAAGCGCTGCTCTACACATGGCTAATAAGCATCGGTTGCAGCATTCCTTAGGTCTGTCTAGTCCACTGTGAATGAACCCCTCCCCAAGTCGCACTGCCCACTGTATTTCAGAAAATGTTCTCGAAATGCCAGCTAGCATCTCACCAAACGTCTGCTGTTCTGCATAAACGATTCACCCATAAACAGAAGCAGCTGATCAAATGGATCCACGGCTTGTGCCTGGGTTGGAATGAACAGAAGTGAAAGTGTTTACAGCTGTAAGTACCTCAGGAAAAATAAAGGCATTTAGGATGTGGCAGGCTTAAAGCAGACCCACGCAGAAGTCTCGGAAGGAATGAGAAGTTCTCCCACAATATACCACAAACCAATTACTAGAGTGGTTTGAGGTGGTGACGGTGCTCAGAACCATGGGATATGCACCCAGAAATCCAAGCACAAAACACATTTAGCTACAGTGCCAGCATGGACACAACTACATGGGGTAGCACATATGTGGCTCTGCAATGTGAACTCTGGACAGCGGGTTTAGCTAACACGTGGATGCTTGCACACGAGCCTGGATATGGGCCTACCATACCCTCAGTTACCAATTCCAGCATTTCCAGTGATCAAAAGCCTTGGTACAGGAACTGTAGCTTATAATCTGAATCCCCAATCCCACATCCTAATATGTACTCTTACATCAATATGGAGTCCCATTGAATTCAACATAACTTCACATAAGTGTAGAGGTCCAAGCTTGCTGATCTCCTAGCAGGATTACTATTCCGAGAAGCCTGAGATAGAATTCACTAACAAAAAAACCCCCACTGTGTTCTAAGGGTAGTTTAAGATCGAGTGCAGAACTCTTTTATGATAGCATGATCACTCACATTTGAATGTCAAATCCAGTGTTAGTTATGCAGAAAAAAATTGTCTGGTGATCTCTCCTAAGATGCTGTCCCCATTTTTGAATGTTTTAGATTTAACATGTTCTGTAAATCCTTAAGCTCTCTTTCTCCATAAACAGTGATTTTGTTGGTACGACACTTTTAGACACAATTTGCAAAGATAAACTATACCTTTGTATGTGTTGAGACTTTTGTACCTGCATATAACAAATGATGGGTTTATCTCACTGAGTAAGATGTGTTGCAAGTATCTTGTAGGCATGAAAGATGGTAACTGCCAGCAACTTATTTTCAGTGTGACAAGTATCTCCAAACATCTCTTTGGTTTTGCAATATAATGAATGAGACATGGTCAGTGAATAATCTCTGCTCGGATTTAGCATGAAAATAAAGTGCAACTTCTTTATATGGATTTTTGATTGCAAGAAGTTATTGCTATAAGCCAAAAAATCCAACAAATTAAAATGCATGTCGCCTGCATTCTTGCCAGGGCCACCTCCAGGCACCAGCAAAACAAGCAGGTTCTTGGGGCGGCACATTTCTAGGGGCGGCATTCTGGTGCCGGCCATCATAGGCGCCAACTCCGGGGCATGGGAAAAAGGCTGGGAGGGAGGAGAAGCCGAGCGGCGGGGCGCTCGGGGGAGGCGGCGGAGGTGAGCTGGAGCGGGGAGTGGTTCCTCTACCCCCTCGTTACTTCCTGTGCCCCCCCACCCTAGCTTACCTCCGCTCCGCCCGCTCCCCTGAACGCGCCGCTGCTCCGCTTCTCCCCCCTCCCTCCCAGGCTTGCCGCACGCAAAACCGCTATTTCGCGCAGCAAGGCTGGGAGGGAGGGAGAAGAAGCCGAGCGGCGGGCGCTTGGGGGAGGCGGCGGTGGTGGAGCAGAGGTGAGCTGAAGCGGGGAGCGGTTCCTCTACCCCCCCGTTACTTCCTGCGCCCTCCCACCCTAGCTCACCTCCGCTCCGCCTGCTCCCCTGAACGCGCCGCTGCTCTGCTTCTCCGCCCTCCCTTGCCTGAGAGGGAGGGAGGAGAAGCGGAGCGGCGGCGCACCCGGGGGAGCAGGCGGAGTGGTGGTGAGCTAGGGCGGGAGGTCGCAGGGGGCCCGCAGGAAGCATTGGGGGGGGGGCAAATGCGGCACGCCCGGGGGAGGAGGCGGGGCTGGGGATTTGGGGAAGGGGTTCGGAAGGGGTGGAGTTGGAGCAGGGCCGGGGGGCACGAAAAAAAAGGGGGGGCAGCCAGTTTTTTTGCTTGGAGCGGCAAAAATCCTAGAGCCGGCCCTGATTCTTGCTACCCAATTTTTTCTCTTAGTGTATGTCCCTTTAAACCAGTGTCCTAAAAAACTGCAGCCTTCCCACATGCACATAGATCTTGCAAATTTTTGATTTTAAAGACTATTATTTCAAGACTGACAAGCAGTGCTTGTTCTCAACGACTAATTAAGAAAGTTATGATTGCTAACACAACACCAGGCAGATAGTATTTTCCTGCTATTTGCTGTCACTAGTTGTTACTCACCTTTTGCACTGGGCACCGGTTTCAGAGAATCTCAGGATTGACTTTATAGTGCATACTCTACTGGCAGGAGCTTTGTAAGGAAGAAATAATGCATCTATTTATTTTTCCGGCTGCCATAATGGGGCAGGGATTTGAGTGACAGGGATGGCAGCAGGGTCCCTCTATCAAAAAACAGGGTAGGCTTGTGGCTAAAGAACAAGAATAGGATGTGGGAGATCTAGGTTCTAGTCCTCTAGAAGTCTGGTCTTTGATTTCTTAGTGCTTTAATATCCCTTTAGGTAAAATAAGATTTATAACCCTACAGGAGTGTTGTGAGAGTTAATTCATCAGTGTCTGTAAAATAACTTGAGATCTCTGGGTGACAGACACTGTATAAATCCAAAATATTATTTCTGCAAATATTAGCACTGTAAAAATGATAAACAAAAATAGTATTTTTCAGTTCACCTCATACAAGTACTGTAGTGTAATCTCTTTGTCATGAAAGTGTAACTTACAAATGTAGATGTTTTTGTTACATAACTGTACTCAAAAACAAAACAATGTAAAACTTCAGAGCCTACAAGTCCACTCAGTCCTACTTCTTGTTCAGCCAATCACTAAGACAAACAAGTTTGTTTACATTTACAGGAGATAATGTTGCCCTCTTCTTATTTACAATGTCTCCAGAAAGTGAGAACAGGCATTTGCATGGCACTATTGTAGCTGGCATTGCAAGGTATTTACGTGCCAGATATGCTAAACATTCGTATGCCCCTTCGTGCTTCGGCCACCATTCCAAAGGACATGCTTCCATGCTGATGACATTCATTAAAATAATAATGCGTTAATTAAATTTGTGACTGAACTCTTTGGGGGAGAACTGTATGTCCCCTTCTCTGTTTTACCCACATTCTGCCATATATTTCATGTTATAGCATTCTCAGCACATGTTGTTCATTTTAAGAACACTTTCACTGCAGATTTCACAAAACACAAAGAAGGTACCAATGTGAGATTTCTAAAGATAGCTACAGCACTTGACCCAAGGTTTAAGAATCTGAAGTCCTTTCCAAAATCTGAGAGGGACGAGATGTGGAGCATGCTTTCAGAAGTCTTAAAAGAGCAATGCTGATGTGGAAACTACAGAACCCGAACCACCAAAAAAAAAAAAAAAAATCAATCTTCTGCTGGTGGCATCTGACTCAGATAATGAAAATGAACATGCGTCGGTCTGCACTGCTTTGGATTGTTATCAAACAGAACCCATCATCAGCATGGATGCATGCCCCCTGGAATGGTGGTTGAAGCATGAAGGGACATATGAATCTTTAGCACATCTGGAATGTAAATATCTTGTGATGCCAGCTACAACAGTGCCATGAAAACGCTTGTTCTCACTTTCAGGTGACATTGTAAACAAGAAGTGGGTAGCATTATCTCCTGCAAATGTAAACAAACTTGTTTGTCTGAGCGACTGGCTGAAGAAGAAGTAGGACTGTGTGGACTTGCAGGCTCTAAAATTTTACATTGTTTTATTTTGAATGCTTTTTTTTTTTTTTTTTTTACATAATTCTACATTTGTAAGTTCAACTTTCATGATAAAGAGATTGCACTACAGTACTTGTATTAAGTGAATTGAAAAATACTATTTATTTTATATTTTTACAGTGCAAATACTTGTAATCAAAAATAAATATAAAGTGAGCACTGTACACTTTGTATTCTGTGTTGTAAGTGAAATCAATATATTTGGAAATGTAGAAAACATCCAAAAATATTTAAATAAATGATAGAGACGTCCCCCAACTAACGCAATCATTCTGTTCCAGAAAGCCTTGCGTAACTTGAATATTGCGTAAGTCAGAAACGTAAACCCGTATGTTACGCAAAAATTTCTGCAACTAGAAAATCCTATTTCTGGCTTATGGAACTTTTTCCGTAAGTTTGAATTTGCGTAAGTTGGGTCTTGCGTAACCTGGGGAGCATCTGTATTCTATTATTGTTTAATAGTGCGATTAATCGCGGTTAATTTTTTTAATCACTTGACAGCCCTAATTATGACACAAGTGAGTGCACTGCTTTTGCCTATAACATTCACATGGCAGAGTGACACCTCAAACTAGCTTTCCACAGGAGAAAAAGTACGAAAACTAGTTTAAAACTTTTTTTTTTTTTAAGTGTAGATCAGGCAAGCAATTCATCCTGTATTATTTCCAAAGCCTTGTTGAGTTCAAGCACCTGATATGAAGAGAAAAGGCATTTAAAACTAGTAGCTGAGTTGAAAAGAAAAACAGTTCAAGATCATAAGACACTTTGACGGGCCAGAACAAAAAGCATGAGATCTGAGACAAAGCATTCTCAGTAAAAAAAAAAAAAAAAAAAGGATCCAGTTATGAATCAAACATCCAAAGGAAATTAGGCAAGTCCAGAATCTATCTTTAAGAAACAATGCACAACCTAAATTTTTGATGACATTTTTCCATCCTAACCAGACTGACATTCACCACATCAACTAACCTCTACTTCCCCCAAAAAACAAAGAAACCCAGACATAACCCCTACCCCAAGCAGAGTTTCTACAGAAAAGGAGAAGAGCCAGAGACTCAATGAATTTCACTAGGAACTTCACTATTGCCAAACCATTTTATATGGAAGACACTTTACTCCAATGGAAGCCAGAAGCCTAAATATTTTTGTGGATCCGGGATTCAGATACTGTAGTGATGAGTGGCAGTGCAAAACCTTAAGATAGCTAATGTTATAATAGGACTGTGGGCCAGACTTCATTTGGATGGACTGTCAATTTACTATCATACTAGCATGTACTAAGAGACAGTCCCTTCCCTGAAAAACTTGCAATCTAAGGGTGATATTTTCAAAAGCTCAGTGTCAACCAAACTCTGCTCCCATTGAAGTCAATGATTTAACTCCCATTGACTGCAGTGGAAGCAGAGTGAGCCAACATGAAGTGCTTTTGAAAATCCCACCCTTAGATTGCAAGCTCTTCAGGGAAGAGACTGTCTCTTACCATATGTATGTATATCATGTAGGATCATGGAGCCACCAATTTTGGTTGGTCAGATCTAGGTGTTTCTGTAATACAATTAGTACTGTTCAGGATTGCAGATCCACAAAGCCCCCTACTCAGGGCAGTGCCCAAATGGCATTGAACAAAAAGCTACTACCCTAGTGGATCTTATTCCATTTCTCTTCCTTTTTATGTTTAAATCAGTTGTGGAATTTGAAGCCAAGTAGTGTGAGACAATACAGATTAAAAAATAAAAATAAAAAACACCATGCCACAGAGTGGCAGCACAATTCTATCAGGATATTTTACTCTGATTACAGTGTGACAAAAACCTCCACATGCATGGGCTTCTGATTAGACCTATGATTTTATCTTTAAGTAGAGCACATTTTACCTAAATTATTATGCTCTGCAGTTTCTCTCCTTCTGAAAGTCCTGACCTCTGGTGCATTTTAATGAACTGTATTGTATTTGTTCTGTATATTCCTTAGAACTTTCATACCAGTTGTCAGAGAGACACTATGTGAAATAAAAATGGTATTGTATTGACTCCTTCGTAACATGTTAATCCCATGATTTAGCAGTGTTATAATAGTACACTCATACTAGAGAGGTAATTGCATTATAATCCACTGATGAGATAAGGGATACATTTTTATTAAAATGAGTTGTAAATATATAGACATCTGCCTGTTTGGGATGCTATTTTGCATTTGAGGGACAAAAATTTGTTTAAAATGCATACTAACCGTACTAACTTGGGTATCCATAGGCCAGTGAGCATGGGGGCCATTTTGGGCTGAATTTTGACACAGACCAAGTCAGAAGCCAGGACATATTAAAGCTAAGGCTAACCTCCTGTCCTCCTCACTCTAATGGGCCCAAGTGTGCTCTCTCACACCTTGGCACAACTCCCATTGACTTCAGTTGGGTACTTGGGTTTGCACCCTATTGAAAAGAACAAAATTGGTCTTGTATCTTTTGTGTGAGCTGAAGTTTCAAACCTTACTTGAACTTTTCTGGCTTTTGTCAGTCTGTGTAACAAGTAAAGCTTTATTTAAATGACATTTTTCATATTTAATCATACTGAATGGACTCAGAATATTTATAGTATATGAGCCATTTCATTAGAAGTTAAAAAAATATATAGTCTACATAGCCTGGACATTTATGGAAGCTGGTTCATAGCTGCAGAAAGGTAATTTCATTGGAGGTCCCTGTAAGTGCAGTCACACTTTGTATGTTTTTTTCTACAGGCTATTTAAACCCCATTTTGGATACATATTAAGCTATATCTTTCTTTTTCAATGGTGTTGCCTGGATAGACTTTGCTAATGTTTAGTTGCTCAAGGAACCTGAAGAAAAAGGAAATGCATTCAGGATAAAAGAACTATCATGAACGAAAAACAAACAGTGGAACTCTCCTAACAATACCTGTTTAAGAGACAAGCCTATTAAAAATATATTTTCTGTGCACTAGAGCAAAACAAATAAATATTGTATATTCTTCTGGCAAAGAATTAAAAAGCATTAAGATGAACAATAGTAAATGTCCATTTCATATCAGAGGGAATGCACAAGTACACTGACATTTAGATATACTGTATAATTCAGTTCACATGTTGCATTTTATTTATATATATTGATAATCAGATTAATCTCAAAATTAAATGAAGAGAAAACAGAGGGCCAGCTTGTGAAACCCTTTCTCATGTTAGCAGTCCCACTGACTTCAATGGGACTATTCTTCTGAGTGACTTTCCAGCAGCTTGAGCAAGAGGTTCACAATCTAGCTCACATTGAATTAAACAGAAATCATCAAGCAGAGGGAACACTCACATGACTTCCCAAACAAACCAAGTTATTGACACCACATTATCCAAACAATCAGATATTAAGTTTTAGCAACTAATGTCCAGACATAAAGGTATTGTACCCTATACAGTTCCATACAAGAACCAACGTAAGATGAGACTTTTAGTAAGATCTAATTTCTCATCTCGTCCATCAGTTTATTCCACAGATGCCAGTAAAACCACACTTTGAAGCATGAAAGTGTCTGACCTCATCAAAATGAGCACAAAAAAATATATATTGTTGATGTCTATTACTCATAATTTGACAGAGAGAAAAACTGCTGTTTCATGAGATTTTTGCATCTGTGTCTTCTAATTTACATTTCCCTGGCAGACCAGAGACATTAAAAAGTTTAAGGACCCCAAAACATTGTCCTTTAAATTTAAAAAGGGGGAAAATAAATCAGAGCCACCTGTCACTTACAAACAGAGAAACAGTAAAGCACCCAAAAAAAGCCCACTCCATCTATGGATCCTTCTTTTCTCAATCGCTAGATGGCAGTAAACAAAGAGCTTTGTCAACAGTTAAAAGAAGGGCCAATTTTCACATTATGATTTTTGGTAATTAAGGCCCCAATTTAGCAAGATATTTAAGAAATATACATAAATTTAAGAATGTGAATAGTCTCATTGAAATCTAAGGGACTACTCATGTGGTTCGAAGTTATGCACATGCAAATATACTTTTCTGAAAAGGGACAAAAATAATTAGAGCAACAACAAGTTTATTTCTTTGGGCCCTTCCTTTAAATGCAATAAACAAAATTCTAGATCTGTTTTCCTAGTGTGACACCATTGTATGAAGAGCAACACTGTCATGAGTCATTGTATTGGAAAAGGCTCTTCTACACATTATAAACCAGTTTAAATTCCACTTTAGGGAGGTTGTGGAATCTCCATCTCTGGAGATATTTAAGAGTAGGTTAGATAAATGTCTATCAGGGATGGTCTAGACAGTATTTGGTCCTGCCATGAGGGCAGGGGACTGGACTCGATGACCTCTCGAGGTCCCTTCCAGTCCTAGAATCTATGAATCTATTTATTCTTTAAAGGTTTGTATGGCGCTTCCCAATTTATATTACAGATTAATTTTTTTTAATCAAAGGTAAAATGGCATCAAGTTCTGATCCACTGTTTTGCTCCAATTTAATATATTCCTTTCCCTGTTGGAGATAGATAAACTAAGTCCAGTGGGTAGGTTAGATTTGTTTGAGGGAGAGATAAGACCTATGAAGGTTACCTACAGCAGAGTTCTCCTCCACAACCTTGCTCACTGTGGATCTAAAAGATTTATCTAGTTATCCCAGCATCAGGATTTGTCAGGCCCATATTACCTGAGGAAGTACCTTTGCTGAGAAGTACCAACAAGAAGAAAAATTAAAAACCACTAATTAAAATATCATCCTAAAAACTCTCACGTTTCTTAAAGGGGTAAAACATATTATATATCCACTCTCCCTTCAATAAGTGAGGGGGAAACAAGAGGGGAAATTCAATACATAGACAGTCTTACACCAAATCATTAATCTCCCAAGGATTTAAAAAAAAAAAAACCACCCAAGACTTAAAAGCAACAGTATGCAATAATACTGCTTAAAATAAAAACAAAAACGAAAAACAGAGGAAAGCCAAAAGCATGCTCTCTTACTACCCTCGCCTGGAACTGACATAACTAGTAGGGCAGGACCGACTGCAGCAGAGTAGCAACTCTCAGAAGCAATCTCCAAATATCACCTCTGGAGGTGACCTCACCAGTCGGATGGGATCAGGTCCAGAGGGCAAGGAGGACTCTAGCAGGGTCTTTTAAGTACGGATATATTTATTAAAGGACGGATGGTCAGAGATGGTGTGTACGGTGTTAGTCTGCTAAGGAAGGCACCTTTGATACTTCTAGTCACAGGAAATGTGACTTTAACATTTTCAACTTTTGGACTAAGACAGATCCAGGCTGAAATGCTTGCTGGGCCATAAAGAATATCCTATAACTGGAGAATCTAAAACAAGTTTGAAATTGTTCTGGATGATTTACTGCTATTCATTTATATTTAACAGAGCTGTAGAACATTGTATAATGTTTTATCACTCATGGCAAGACATGATACATGCTGATATCAGCTGAAGATTAGGATATAGTACCGTGAAGTCTTATCAGAAAGAAAATGGAACCTAGAAATCTTGATTAGCAATCACTGTTACCTTATAATGAGTTTCTGGACCAGCAGGGGTGAAATTGCATGCCAAAATCATATATAAATTATTTCCCCTTTAAACATAGACCTGTGAGACTGTTACCTATTTCCAGGTTCATGGAGTTTAACTTATCAAAGGCCTGGTCTACACTAACCCCCAAATTCGAACTAAGGTACGCAACTTCAGCTACGTGAATAACGTAGCTGACGTCGACATACCTTAGTTCGAACTTACCGCGGTTCAGACGCGGTCCACACGCGGCAGGCAGGCTCCCCGTCGACTCCGCGGTACTCCTCTCGCCGAGCTGGAGTACCGCAGTCGACGGCGAGCGCTTCCGGGATCGATTTATCGCGTCCAGACCAGACACGATAAATCGAACCCGGAACTTCGATTGCCAGCCGTCGAACTACCGCGGTAGTGTAGACCTGGCCAAAGGCATTACTGAACAAAAACCTTTCACTCATTTTGTATAATGTAGTTGACTGTGCTTTAATGATTAATGAAGTCAAGGCACCACAGTTCTGTAATGTATAAAATTGATCAAACCTCATATACTACCTGCTGCATATGAGATGTTATTGGTACAGCATCAGGTTATAGACATCTTAATAGCAGATCCTGTTACATTCCATAATGGAGATTTCCTTGGTCACTTTGAACTGTATCATGTGTTGATATAGTTCATTAGGCAGCACCTTTGAACTTTAAGGTTATGGATTTGGATGGTGAAGAATCTCAACATGTTTACAATCACACCAAAATTCCTTCTCATCTCAAGCCCAACCACTCCCCCTCCCACTCCCACCCACACAAAGGAGCTGCATAACAACTAATGCAGACATATGCAGCTAGGTCTGTGTGAACCTCCCTGAAAACAAAGGTGTGTTTGGGGGTTTGCATTCATGAATGGGGGCAGAGGTGGATTAAGACTAAAATAGGACCAGATCCAATTTTACCAAAAGGCTACCAACAAAGCAAAGACCCTTCACAGCAAGTAAACTTTCAGCAGTTGGTTTGCTGTCACATGCTTCAAACAAACCAAGAGGGCTCAGTTTACAAACCCTTCACCTACAGAACCCCGCATCTTTGCCCAGGCCTGTTTATAGGATAGATAAAACCTGCACTCCTATGGAAGTTCCTCAGGACAGGTGGAGTTGGTTTAGCACAGGGGTCTCAAACTCAATTTCCTTAGGGCCAATGCCAGTCCTCAAATCCTCCCAGCGGGCCAATAATTTCACTAAAGATGGTGTTCAGAAAAGAAAACATTTATATTGGATTTTTTATTTTGAATTTCTTAGAAATAATAAAGCTGTCATACAACTTTATACAATTCTTCACCTACCAGAGAGTTTTTAGTGTTTGCCAGACACCTGACAACATTTCAGTTCTGTCAGTTTGTTGATGTTTGGCCTCTGTGACTGAGCAGTTGAAACCTTCAGGATTGCAGCAAGGTGTGCATCAGATAGTTGTGTTTGGTATTTTGACTTGTTTATATTCATTGTGGAAAAAAGTGATGCTGCCTCCATGGCTGACTCTGCCCAGCAACTAATGATGATATCTCTGTCCCTCTCCCCCAGCCAATGGGAGCTACGGGGGGCGGCGCCTACAGCATGTCTGCCTGCGTCTCTCTTCCCATCTCTCCTCCACGGGCTGCAGTGTGGAGGTTCTCAGGCCGCAGATGGCCCGCGGGCTGGGAGTTTGAGACCCCTGGCTTAGCATATCCTATGTTGACTCTGCTTGAGTCTGAGCATGAACTATTGCTGTGAAATAGTTCTGAGGCTCTTCCTCCTGTTCTGCGTTTGCTTCACTGGCAACTGCATCAGTTTATAGTGGTGAGCTCCCCAAATCTATCATGCACCTCCCTGCTTGTTCTACCAGGGGGATATTCATTTGGAAACTCATGGAGTTTCCAGTACCCTTTACTTTTTTCCCTTGCTGAACATATGATTTGGCTTTATTTACACTTTTCATGGTGAAAAATATACTAGACTTTTAAAATTCTTTCTATCTTACTCTAAAATGGTGTTAAAAGAAAACTTAATGAAGAAAGATTAACGTGCATTTTATAAGCTTTTCAACAACGTTACCTGTAACTATAGTTTTGAAAAAAACAGCGAAAAAAGATTCATTTAAAAGTGAGAAAGGAATATAAAGTGCTATGAATGTGCTACATGACTGAGATAAGATTGCTGCAGAAGCTTTACACTTTGAATTTCCTGACTTTCTAATGTTTAACTTTGTGATGTTAAGGTTGCATTCTCTCTTAAGAGAGAGAAGCTTAATATATTTTCCAACCAAAAGGCGAGAGAACAATAAGTTTAATTAAGTTTTGTATAAATGTTTCAGTGTGTATATAGCCTGCATATTATGTTCTTGTGTTCATGGACAAAACGAACATAGTCTGATTTCCCAAGATGATGAAGGTAAGCAAAATTTTAGATTTCAGAATCAGGAAGGGGGCCTCTAATCCATTCTTGCTCCAGTGTTCTAAAGGGCCTTGCTACACCCTTGTTCTGAGCACACCTTTACGTGCCTGCTTTACCCACCCACTTCCAGATGTCACCTCTACTGCTGTAGTCCCAGTATATTAAAGATGAAGGTGGCTGCAATCCACTCAATTTCATGCAAATTAGGTGCAGCCCCTGGGCTTGTGGTAAATTGTCAATTGCTCCCTCAGTTGGGTAAAATTTGTACATGAGAGTCAGAGGGGTGAACCTGACTGGTGCAGAATATAGAAAACTTTTAAAGGACTTTACTGAACAGAGCTACAGCAAGACAACTGGACAAAAAACAAGGATTATTAGCAAGACCTGCAAATTGCTACAGAGTTAGATTAAAATACTGTATGTCTATGCAGTGTTACTATGGTGATTTCCCTAAAGACAAAATACCAGTGTGTATAACAGCCATAGTTATAAACGAAATTCACAAGTGAAATATAAATCTGCCTATTAAATTATCAAACAGCAGGGTTGAGAATAATAAACTAAATGCAATTTATATATATGGTGCGTCATCAGAATTCATCCCACTAAGCATGAGGATCAAATATATTCCATCAGCTACGTGTTCACCCCTTGAAAACATGCAACCTGATGGACAAAATCTTCATTACTTCTGGTTATATTTATAACTAAAATGACTGGAAGCACCACTTCATTTACTTATACTGACATAACAAAAAAATGTATCAAACACTGCACTAAATCACATGCAAGTTGTTTGCATGTAAGACATCTGATAACCACAGGAGACTATTAAGCTGTAAAGAAATATACAAGCTTTAAATATACTTTTCCTCTCTTCTTTTAGATGTGATGAATTTAGCAGTTAACAGTTTAGAGTACAATGGTACTAGAATTTATCTAAATGTACACATTTTGCCAGTTAATGCTTTGTAGTTAATCATCCCTTCATGTGTAAGTCGTTCATTACAGCTGGAACTGCAGTGACTGCTAGAGTTAAGGTTGCAGTGGTTTCTGTTTGCAGTTGTTCATAGCTTTTTAAAACTTTTACTTTTTGAGCTGTAATCTTCCATGCTGACTTTCTGCCCAAAGGTAAACATGTCTGAACAGTGAAAAGAACTTAGGGGCCTGACATTCATTTCTCAACACAGGTGAACATCTCATAATTGTGGAGCTTAACTTTACTCAGTGGCACTGATCCCTGGCTGGGCTCTGACTGGTTGTTCTATTGGCCCACTCCTTAAACCTTCAAACAGGTTTTGTTGTATTTCAAATAATTAATAACTAAATAGAAACTAAGGGTCCAATTCTCTAGTACAGCCAAGAGCCTCCTGGCCCGGTTTGGAGAGGCCAGCTTTGTGCCCCCCTGACTCTGGTGACCAACTGGGAGGCTGGTTTTGTCCCCAGCATAATGCACCAGGCCATGTTCCCTTTTCCCCACCCATGCCTCCTACACCTTCAGCCAGAGGGTGGTGGCACAGAGCAGGAGTTCTCCAGTAGCTACAGGTTTAGGGCTTTGTGCCCATCATGAGGCACAGGGTAGCTTCTGAATGCCAGATACCTGAGACCTAAGAGTTGCTTTCTTGGCTATTTAGGAGGAAACAAAATCATTAGACTTAAGCAATACAGAGGGTTTCTCATTTCCTAAGGGACTTTTTTATCATAAAAAAATTGAAGCATCCAAAAAAGGAGCGTTAAGTGTCACAATGTACAGTATACACAGTGTAGGACTAGCTAAAAGCACAACAAATCATTTGCTTCTACTATGGCACTGGGATGAGATTTTATTTTTACTGACATGTTCTGCACATTAATCATATCAAGGACATGATCCAAGAGTTCAAACAAGCAGGAAAAATGGAAGCCCTCTCCGTCATGTCAAGGTAAGCACTAGACAAATAACCAAGGAGATTTAGTTATTTATTGTTCATCTACATGTCAGTGACTCTGGGATTGTAGGATAGTTGTTGAGCATTTACAGCAGCTTATTTAGTAAAAGGGCAACCATTAACACAGAGAGGAGAGCGTTCAGGGGTTGTAACTTCATTATTATTGCCACAGCACTCACACAAGTGCAGGGTAATATGACGTTCTTAGTAAAACAAAAGCATTACAGTGCAAGAAATTGCTTTTGACACAAAAGGTTACTGTGACCATCCTTGCCTATGGGCATCAGAATGAGGCGAAGTGTAAGGGACCTCTTCCCACCAAACGCAATAGACTCATACATGCAAGAGGCAGTCAGAATATTGCTATGGGGAGTGCTATGAGTAACCTGCTGTGAGGGTCTCTTCAACCTGAAGGTGAAGGACAAGGACAAGACTCCACCTACTCTTGCACAACTGCTGGCAGCCAGCAACAGGCATGAGTATTGTGCACACGGTCACAGACAGCGAGTTATATGGGCCCGTGGGCCCGTGCTCCACCAATATTTAGGAACGTGGGCCCAGCTCCACCAATGTTTGGGCTTACTGCGCTTTGGGGGGCCCCTCGCTTCAGGGGGACATGGGGTCCAGGGCGGTCTGGGAGATTACTGGGGGCCTGGTGCCAGCAGCAGTGAGCGACCCAGACACAGCCCGCCCCTGCTCCACCCCCTCCTCACCCCTTCCCCCAAACCCCCGCCCGCCTCTTTCCAGCTTCCGCCCCCTCCCCCGAGTGATGCCGGGAGCCGGCAGGGCGGGCTGGGGCCAGGTTGCTCGCTGCTGCCAGTGCCAGGCCCCCCCGTGTCCCTCTGAAGTGCAGGGCCCCCCAAAGCGCGGGGCCCAGGGCAGTTGCCCCGGTCCATCCTAAGGATGGGACAGCTCTGCTTGGACCTGTTCTGGGCACCACCAAAAATTATATAAACCTGGCGCCCATGGACAGGGTACCTTTCCAAAGAAAGCATAGGTGTCAATTGCCAATACCCAGCACTTTCCCCTGCCCGTACCTCCCATTCGACCTGTGTTTATCTGTGCAGGCAGCTGTCTCAGACCACAGTTGCTTAAGCAGGATACACTGCTCTACAGCCAAAATGCTTCTGAAATAAATGTAGTCAAACTTTACTAATTCTGGGTCACTGAGAACGAAAATGATGCTTAAAATTGTTGATTGGCTCTAATTTTCAAGATATGCTATTGGGTCAGTATATACGACCCTTGACTTGGGAATGGCGGAGGATAAGTGAGTTATAAAGGGAAGGGATCTCAATTTAAACCAGAAATGACTAAAATACATCTTTGACTGGATCGATGAATAAATCTATGACTGGGTTTGGACAGTACTTGCTTTTCAGGCAAAACAATTAATGATGCAATCTGAAGCTGGTATTGCGTCATACATGATATGAATTGCATCATGTTATTCCTAGAAGTCATGGATGATGCAATCATAACGAAGCTTACATCACTCTGCTGAACAAATTGCCCTATATCAGCTCTAGAAATCATACAGTGTCGTGCTCTCTTATTTGTCAGTGTTTGATTTTGCAAAGGGACACATTTCTGTTTAGCCAAAGTGAGCAGAGATGCCTCGTACTTGTGTGAACAGTGCAGATAACTTCTGCTATGTTTGTGGTGAAGTGACTTTTGCATCACAAAAGCACAGTATAACCACTATGGTTAAGAAAGCCTATCACCTTTATTTTGGCTGCAAAATTGGAGATCAGGACAAGAGGTGGGCCCCACACATATGCTGCAACACTTGTGCAACAAATCTTCGCCAGTGGTTGAAGAGGAAAAGGAAATCTATGCCTTTTGCAGTGCCAATGATTTGGAGAGAGCCAACAGATCATACCAGCAATTGTTACTTCTGCATGGTGCCTCCAGTTGGGAAAGGTGTGTCAAAGAAGAAAAAGTGGACTGTGCATTATCCAAACATTCCATCAGCTATACCCCACGGAGAAGGACTGCCGGTTCCTGATGCACCAGAATCATTCCCACTTGAGTCAGACGAGGAAGAGGATGAAACTTCTGGTCCTGAACCATCAATGTCACAGGACCCACATTTTCTCCCATCCTCCTCCTCTGACCCACACCTCATAACACAAGGTGAACTGAATGACCTTGTCAGGGATTTGGAACTACCCAAGAGTAAGGCAGAGCTGTTGGGCTCCAGACTACAGCAGTGGAATCTCCTGGCAGGTAATGTTAGGGTTTCCATGTTCCGTGACCGTCAAAAGGATCTTGTCCCATTCTTCTTCATGGAAGGTGATCTTGTAGCCTGCAACAACATCGATGGTGTGATGGCAGCCCTCAACATCGTTCACGATCCAGATGAGTGGAGACTGTTCATTGATTCATCGAAGATGAGTCTTAAAGCTGTTTTACTGCATAATGGCAATGTTTTGCCATCAATTCCAGTTGGTCATGCAGTCCATATGAAGGAAACCTAGGACAACAAGAAACAACTTTTGAGGTGCATAAACTATGACCAACATCAGTGGCAGCTTTGTGGCGATTTGAAGGTTGTTGCTCTCTTGCTTGGTCTGCAGACTGGATACACAAAGTACTGCTGTTTTCTCTGCGAATGGGATAGTCGTGCAAGAGATTCCCACTACATCAAGAAAGATTGGCCACTCCGACAGTCATTGGAGCCTGGGAGGAAAAGTGTTCAGCATCCACCACTTGTTGAATCAAGGAAGATTTTGTTACCACCCTTACACATCAGGCTGGGTCTGATGAAGAACTTTGTCAAGGCCATTGACAAAACACAAGCAGCAGCTTTCAAGTACCTCCGTGGAAAATTTCCAAGGTTAAGTGAAGCTAAGAGAAAGGAAGGTGTCTTTGTTGGTCCTCAGATTCGTGAACTTCTTCGAGATGATGCATTTGACCATGCACTGCGTGGCAAGGAAAAGACAGCATGGAAAGCCTTCCAGTTAGTGGCAATAAATTTTCTCGGAAACAACAAGGCAGACAACTACAGGTTGTTGGTGGAAAACCTCCTCAAGGCATACAAAAGCCTTGGTTGCAACATGTCACTAAAGATACATTTTTTGCACTCTCATCTAGATTTTTTTCCACCAAACTGCGGAGCAGTGAGCGACGAGCACGGCGAGCGATTTCACCAGGACATTGCAACAATAGAGAAACGCTATCAGGGCAAATGGAGCCCATCAATGCTTGCAGACTATTGCTGGATAGTGACAAGAGATGCTCCATTTAATGAATACAAGAGAGAAGCCAAGAAGCGCCGAGTAGACACTGAATAGGACTAAACTATGTACAGAATAGTTTTTTGCCTTTTGTTTCATAATAAATTTTATTTATATAACCCTTTTGCTGATTTTTAAAGTGTTACATAAACAGGACAGGTGAAATATTATCATGTAAAGCAACCATAAACACATGAAAAGACCTAGGTTTACAATTTATGATTCAAACTCTACTATCTACACAATATACATAGACATAAAATGTAAAAACTTAAATATCTTAGAAACAGTAGCCAATCAGTTGTTTTAATTGTCATATTTGAATTCAGCACATCAAAATACATAATAAATAGCACATTTTATCTCTGAAGCAGACGACTTCTCAAAAATTGTAGACCAGTGATATCTGTGCTCCTTTACCAAATCTGCCTTCTCCCTCCAAAAGCTACAGTTTAGTTATATTTTCCTAACAAGAAGAATCTCCAAGATTAGAAGAATGGTTAGGTGGTGTAAAACAGTCTCCAAGGGCACTAACGAGCCTTCCAAGAGAAACAGTGAATAAATAAGTGCAGTCCTTGTTTGATAATGAACTGCTATCTCTTTCCTAAATAAACTGTACTGTCCTAAATTCTGCCTATAGACTTTGCATACATAATATACCAAAGATTATATTTCCATTTAGTTGTTGCATTTATTTCCATTTAATTTGCTAGTGCATAGGATCGAGTTTTTATTGTGCGGTCAGACTATCCTGCAGATGATGTAGCAGGAGCAACATATCACTGGCCCCATGGAAACCTGGATTTGAGGCCAACTGCAAGCCACACATCTTCAAAGAGCAAAGGAAAGCAGGCAAACTGCTAAAGAATATTGGAATTAGACATTCATGCCATGTAGATGAGTTACATAAGTCACATGATTCACAGGTAACAGCAGCTGTGGGGCTTTTTCAATCCATTCTTTAGGAAACATTAGAGCCCAGTTAACAGCAATGGCATTGACTTTGGATTCCAAGTAAACAGTTTCCTCAGTTTTCCTGGCTAAGGCCTGATGTGATAACACCAAACTGTGGGCCAAATTCAACCCTAGCATAAGCACATGTAACTTCCTTACTTAAGTGACAAAGTTATTCACTATTTACACCATGGCTGAATCTGTTGTGTTTAAGGGGATTGTACCAGAGAAAAGAAAAGGGTGGCGGAGGACAATGATAAAACTTGGAACTTGCTGGACTTTCTACTAGTGGGGAAGCAAGGGAACTCCTTCTCAAGAGAGGCTGGCTTGTAACGTTTAGCACCCTTTATAGAAAAAAATGAAGTACCTAAAATACCTGCTTGAAGTCTTCAGTAATGTGTCTCAATGAAAATGCTACTGAAATTGTCCAGCTACATCAGATTGCAACTGCTTAAATTCTCATTTATACCACTCCACAAACAACATGTAGATTTCTGAAATTTAAATTATCTCTTGTAGAGGTCATGTTCAAACTATACAGATTGTATTTCATTGCTTTTTCCTGAGAGATAACTCAGTCATTCAGCATGCTGAATCCTACCACAGGCCACTCAGTCACACCCATTTGATTCAAGCACTCACAAACGAACTCCACTGGTAGTAAATCCTTAGATCTCCATGCACCAGAGAAAGGAGCAGGGCTGGTGCTGTGCTCTGGGAAGTTAAAAATGCCAGTGTATGATTTCTGACCTTGTGGCATTAATCTGTTTTGTTGCATTATGATAATGGTCAGTGTTGAATAGTGTTCTGCAGTTAGCAGACTTCTGTTACTTTTCCATGATATCAGGTCCACAAGATTATAATGTAAACCATCAGATTGAGAGCATTTCCAGAAAACCATGGCGAAAAATGAGTTAAGTGCAGTGAATTCTAAACATTATCAGTTACAGTTTCTGTGTTTAGAGTAGCTTACTTCAAAATCACTACAGCTCTAAATGGTTGAAGTGCTGTGTTATCTTTGCAAACCGAAGCAAGGTTTGAACTTTAATTATGTTTTTTTTTAAATAAAATGTAGACTTTGTTAAACAAATACTGAGTCATAATGAAGCCCTTTTTAGAGAGACTTGTAAACACACACACACACACAAACCCATAACCTTCAGGCTCATAAACACCTTTTGGTGTCTTTCCCTTTTATATTTATAGACATCAATGTAGAAAGCTGTAGAGAACACAAGGTTGCTTCATTATGAGTAATATGAGCTCAATACCTTTTACACACACAAAAATGCAAAAAGAAACATGAAAGCTCTGCACAAACACAAATTTCCACCGTCTCCCAAACCTCCAATCGTTTATTACTGGTTGTATATTAAAGCAGCAGGCATTTGCCAATCAATCATTCACTTTAGCTTTCACAGGTATTTTGGGATAATTTAAACCTGTTTGCAGTGCTTAATTTGTAGTGAAAGAGGTGGTGGGGCTCAAGCAATTTTTTTACTTTCATAACTGATGCACCAAGCCCAGAGGTGCCAGGGCTATGAACTGTCAAGGCTAGAGATGCCAGAGCTCAGCCCTAGGAAGCCCTGGCATAAATTAAGCATTGCCTGTTTGGGATAACAAGCATAGGGTCTGATTTAGTATTCCTAAGGCACCCAAAAGTCCTGCTGAAGTCACTACAATTTGTAATCCTGTGTCCAAGTGTAACCCAGGCAGAATTCCCCCTAAAGGTGGGTGATGATACTTCCAAGGCTTCTGCTCTCAACTTTGACTGGCTCCACTTACAGAGGCCACCCGTGAGATGTACTAATGTTAATGGAAACTTTGCCATTAACTCCAATGAGCACAGGATCAGTCCCTGCCTTGCCTGACCCATCTCCTCTCCATCCAACTATATTCACTGTGGGGGCTGCAAATGCCAGCTCCAGCCCTAACGCCCCCAGACTGTGGTTGTAGTGTGTTTGAGCCACTAAAACCCATGCAGGATCTCTGCAGCTAGTTTTCACCACTGGAATCCATGGAATGAATCAGGCACACTGAATACAGGACTGTGCCTATAAATTATGTGATTTTTAGCATTTTGTGGCAGATAAACAGGAGTCAAGTCAATTTAGACAGATGTTCTCACTAACAAGCAGACATGCTGAGCAATAAGCAATGAATCTGTAGTGACTATGTGCCTAGCAAATGCAAACTAAAAATATTGATGTAACAATAATTCAGTTCCCAAGGAAATTTTTATGATTTCTCTGTTTATTTGCCACAGTGATAAATTGTGCCTGATCCTGAAGAGCTTGAGAGGAATTTAAACATTTGGAAATGTTAAGCATATGTGAGTAAAACGGGAAACAGAATGTTGATATAAGATATTGAGAAACCTCCAGAGTGGGAACCTTTATGTGGCCTGTAGCTTGCCTGGAACACCTTAGAATACTGTAAAAGTGATAAAATTGACCTATAATATTCATTTGATAGCACTTGTGCCCTATGCTGCAAGAAAAATAAATGAAATTTTTTCAAGTTTCCCTTTTTATAACTAAAGACAACAAATACCAACTACAGATTTTTTTTAAATCAGCACTCCTAAGAAAGATACTGAATAATTCTGTTTTCTATAAGGAAAATATTTCTGCTTTCTGACACTGCATTTCCTACCACAATCTTGTCAGTCAGAATCACTACAGCAGTACAATATTTGAGGGGGGGAAAAAAGTCAGTTCCCAGAGGACTTGGAAAGGAGAGCGTTGCTGACCTTACAGTAACTTGAGTTCTTCAAGATGTTTTGTCCCTGTGGATGCTCCATCATTGGATGTGTGCACTCCCATGCACACTCAACCAGAACACACAAAGAAGTCTCTGTGAGCCAATCTGCGCAGAGCAGCTCCTCATGTTCCCAAATAAGGACATATACCTCTACCCCGATAGAACGCTGTCCTCGGGAGCCAAAAAAAATCTTACCGCGTTATAGGTGAAACTGCGTTACATTGAACTTGCTTTGATCCGCCGGCGCGCGCAGCCCCGCCCCCCCCCCAGCACTGCTTTACCGCGTTATATCCGAATTCGTGTTATATCGGGTCGCGTTATATCGGGGTAGAGGTGTATAAGCAGGTGCAGACCCATCACCACTCAGTTCCTTCTCAACCATGAAGTAGAGCCTCCATAGCTAAGGGAAAGGAGGATAGGAAGTGGAGCAGCCTTAGGGACAAAACAGCTTGAAGACCCCAAAGTAACCTCTCCTTCTTCAAGTATATGTCCCAATGGGTGCTCCACCATAGGAATTCAGCAAGAAGGTGGGCACTGAAGAGGCAAGTCCAAACACTGTTTGGAGGACTGTGTTACCAAAGCCAGTATCAACCCTGGAAGCACGTAAGATGGCATAATGCTTGACAAAGGTGTGAATGGAAGATCAAGTTGCAGTCCTACAAATTTCTGTTAGGGGAACATCTTTCAGTAGAACTTCTTCTTGTGTCATTCCACCGCACTCATAGGTTTTTCCGATGTTGGGCACATGATATGACCCATTCTATAGCCCTGGCAAGATATTCCATGGTGCAAGCTTCCTCCAGAAGCCAGCAGACCAACTGATGTTCCACGGTTTATGATTCACCGCAGTCACGTGTCTGGGTAGTTGGAATAGTCCCACTTCTGCATATTGACTTTTGACCTGGCAATTCTTGTTCAGAGGTGATTTAAACATCTTCAAGTTGATAAATTCTTCTCTGTGCCCGCAGGAAGGCATTCAGCAACATCATTGTGCATTTTGATGCCCTCAGAGTATTTTGGACCATGTGTACTACATTTCAAGTCATGTAGCTGTCAGCGATGTTTTAAGTGGTTCTGTTGCAGCTAGGAAGCTTTTCTGTGATTAGATGTCTGGTACCTGTAACCTTTTATAATCATGCCATTTTATTTGTGACCATTCTCCTGACTTTGGGTGGAGTGATTTCAGCAAGTACATAAAGACTTTTCATGTTTGTTTGTTTTCAACATTCTGTGATGTAACAGCAGCAATCATTCAGCACAGGGTCCAACTTCTTTGCATGAACCAAAACTTTCCCCCACCAGACATGCATACTTGGTCATTGTATAGCAACGTACAAGTGCGGTGCCTCTTAGTATTGTTGGGTTGGTTCCCCATTTTGAATATGCAACCTTTCTGCGTATGTGTCAGAATCCTGGGCGAAGGTAAGCATGACTAGTGGCAAGAGCTTGGGACCCTGGAACTGAAGCCAGGAGTCAGTATCAGGGTCAAGATGAGCATCAAGCTGGAGTCAGAGTCAGGTGCTAAGCCATGGATCAAAGACAGAGACAGAATCAGAAACTGGGATGAGGGTAAATACTAGGTATCTATGTTGGGATTCCAGGGGTCAATGGGGAGTCAGAATCCAAGTCAGAGCCAAAGTCAGTACCAGCAGTTCAGCAACAAGGAAGCAAGGAGGTCATGGTAGCTAGCTAGGGGTTCACATTGTTGCCTGGACACTTCCTGGTATACCCCAGGCTTATATAGGGCCAAAGAGCCAATCAAGGATCACAAACACTGCTGTTCCTAAGATCACTCAAGGCAGAACTTCCCATGGCATTCAACCACTGCAGACTGTGGGTAGCAGAAAGTGGCTAGGTTACAGCTGCCACTGAGTAGCAGTGTGGGGATGTTAGCTGTCTAGCAGCCCTGCATTCAAGTCCTTACAGTATGTTATTCTGAGTGCTAATTTTGCCTTTTGGTTTTCTCCACATGTGCCTTGAAGGAGAGAGTGCAATTTTAACATCACTCCAAGGTGGCTAGAATTCCAGCAGTGGGCACATTGTACCTCATTGTAGATGATGTTGAGTATTCTATTGGCCTCACGATTCCGAAATGGAAGACAGTCATTTGTATTTTGGCTGGATTGGCACACAGTTGGTTCTTGGTGTTATAGACTGAGATCCCAGACAGTGCCAATGTTAGTGTAGCCATAACAGGAGCATTCATGTTGAGGACCCAGTCAGATTCTGTGAATCCTGCTGAACACCTACCACTACAATATAACCAAAGAGTATGTCAGGAGACCTATGGATGTGGACTGAGCTCTAGTGGAGTGTGCTTCTACTCTCAGAGGAGATCTATTCCAGCAGATTCACAACAGGTAAAAATACAACCCGAAACCCACTGCAACAATCTTTGAGAGGAAGCAGGTTGTCTCTTCATTATCTCTGCAAACGATACAAATAATCTGGGTGGGGCCTTGAAGGTCTTTAGTCCTGTCAAGGTAGAAGGTGAGAGTCCTTTTAACATTTATTGTATGTAGGCAGGTTTCCTCTCTGGAAGCACGAGGCTTTGGTTAGAACACTGGTAGATGAAGTCTTGATTAATACGGTATTCCATAGGGAGGAAACAAGGATGGGGACGGAGTGTAACCAAATCTCTATAGAAGGTAGTAAATGGCTGGTCTGCCATGAGAGCACCGAGCTCTCCCATTCGCTTAGCTGAAGTAATGGCTATAGGGAACGAAGTCTTGAGGGAAAGGTGGAGAAGAGAACAGGCAGCCATTGGTTCAAAGGGGGTTTTCCTCAGGGAACTGAGAACCAAATTAAGGTCCAGTTGCAGGTTGGGTCCATACTGGGAGAAACAAGTTGTGGAAGCCCTTAAGGAATCTGGCCTGTAGTACAGTGGGCAAAAATTGAGAAGCTGTCAATGGGCAAGTGGAATGCTGTGATAGTGGCCCATGCATTCTGGCTGAGGACATTGATAGATCATGTCTTTAAATCCAACAAGTAGTCTAGGATCTTGGAAAGCAGAACCTCTGATGGTTGAGAAGACTGAAGAGAACAACAGGAGTGGAAGCATTTCCATTTCTGAAGTTTTACGAGTACTAGCTTTCCTGCTAGATAGGAGAACTGACTGAACCTTATCCAAACAGGGTAGCTCCATGCTTAAGAAACATCTAGGAATCATGCTCTCAGGTTCAAGGAGGAGGGGTTGGGATAAATGAGGGTCCCAGCATTCTTTGACAAGAGCCTTCCTGACTGGAAAGCATAGAGATATTGCCACAGAAAAGAGGAGGCTTGAGTACCACACTTGCTTTGGCCAGGAAGGCACTACAAGACTAAGTCTTCCTCTTTCCTGATACAGTTCAAGTAAGGTCTTGAGAATTAGAGGTAAAAGCAGGTAAGCATACAGCAGGGTACAAGGCCCTGGTATTTTCAGGGTATCTCCTAATGAGTTGTGACTGTAGCCTCTGTTGTGATAATTGAGCCTACAAATTTACTAGAATTGTGAGAACAACAACTGTAAGAAGTATGTGAAAGTTCCTAAGATGTCATAATAACAAATGTTGATGGGAAAAGGTGACATGAGATAGATGAAAAGAGACAAAGACTGAATCTAAAAAGAGGCCAACTGATATAATTCAAGGACTATGTAGAAATCATTCTTGGTAAAAAGAGAAGGTGTGGAACCAAAAATTAATAAACCAATAATGGTACATCAGATATTAGGCCTAATTGGGGGGACAAAATAACATGGGGATGGGCTATTCTACCCACCACTCCATTATTGGGTCCTTAAAGAAAGAGACTTTGGGAAGAAAAGAGGAAAGAACAGAGGGAGGCTACTGGAGCAAGTTTCACTATTATGGCTGCCACCCCCACCGTCTCCTGAGACCTTAGACTTTCTTCTTCCTAATCCTGAGATATTCTGACCAGATGAGGCCAGAGAGAGGGATGCAGATGACATCGCCACACCTATCAGCCCAGCTGAATCCCAACTACAACCTAATCTGAAATGGGATTGAACATTAACAATAGCAGCAGCAGCTCCAGCTCATT
Organism: Emys orbicularis; assembly: GCF_028017835.1. Classification (NCBI taxonomy): domain Eukaryota; kingdom Metazoa; phylum Chordata; order Testudines; family Emydidae; genus Emys; species Emys orbicularis. The sequence goes on along the minus strand of NC_088691.1, from coordinate 84,283,816 downwards.
TCAACTAACTTCTTTTACCCAAGAGGACAGATATTACCATCTTTAATACCATCTAGGATACTGTAAAACAAAGGGGGTGGTCCTTTTAAGACCCTCTCCAGCTAAAGAGAAAAGAAGCAAGGGGTGTTGTTAAAATGAAAGCCTTATTTAATACTTAGTATTTCAAATGCTTTAACTGTTTTCCCTTCTTTTCTGTATCTTTAATAAAAGGATTTTTAATGGTGTTTTTTCCATGGTATTAAACAGGCTGCATTCTCTGTATACCAACCCCAGACCTTTTTTAACACTGTTTAATGTTGGACAATGACTGAGTTATGTTAACACTTTGACCTATATATTCCATCTAAATTAATGCAATGCCTCCCTGGGAGAAGAAAAGATGACATTTCATGTTGTTTGGGGCAGCAAAGAAGTTTGCTTCTGGAATATCCCAGGTATGGTGGATGCTGTGGAAGAAAGAATTGACAAGCTCCCATTCATGGTCCAGATAGAAGTTCCAGCTCAGGGAGTCTGCAGTCATATTGTGGAGGTCTGGTAGATAAACTGCTGAGATTTCTAACTGATGGGAAATAAACGAGTTCCACAGTTTTAGTGATTCTATGCATACAGCCTAGTATCTTGTTCCACCTTGCTGGGTGATGTAATACATTGCTGCCCTGTTCTCCAGTATTACCCTGACAGACTGGCTTTGTATGGTGTGAAGGAAGTGTTAACAAGCATATCAAACTGCTCTCAGCTCCAGAATATTGATGTGGATGGTGACCCCTTGTGAAGACCACTTGCCCTAGACCAGGGGTCTCAAACTCAAATGACCGCGAGGGCCACATGAGGACTAGTGCATTGGCCTGAGGGCCGCATCACTGACACCCCGCCTCGCTGCCCCTGGCCCTGCCCCCACTCCACCCCTTCCATGAGGCCCCGCCCCTGCCCTGTCTCTTCTCCACCTCCTCCTCCAAGCGGTTTTAATAATATATATAATACACACTCAGTAAAGCCCCCCCACTGCACTGGGCTGCACCACCACTCCACCCCTGCTCTGCCTCTTCCAGGGGTGGCAGGTTGGTAGAAATTTTGGTGGTGCCCAAAACCTGCCCCCCCAAAACTCCGCCCCCACCTGCCTAAGGCTCTGGGAGGGAGTTTGGATGGGGAAGGGGGTCTGGGGTGCAGACTCTGGGATGGAGTTTGGGTGCTGGGTGCAGCCTCCGGGCTGGGGCCGGGAGTGGGGGGTGCAGACTCTGGGATGGAGTTTGGGTGCTGGGTGCAGCCTCCGGGCTGGGGGTGCAGGCTCTGGGATGGAGTTTTGGGATAGGAGGGGGTGCAGGGGTGAGGACTGTGGAGCTGGGAATGAGGGTTTGGGGCATTGGAGAGGCTCAGGACTAGGGCAGGGGAAGGGCAGCCTGCACTGACCCTAGTGGAGGGGGGCACTAGGACCCTGCAGCAGCAAGTGATGCCAGAAGCCGGCAGAGCAGAGCAGAGGGTGAGCTGCAGGCTCCGGGGCAGTGAAGGGGCAGCAAGTGAGGCCAGGGGACACTCGGGGGAGGTGCGGGGGGGGCAGCAGGTGGGGCCGGGGGAGAGACCCGGCCCCAAACATTGGGGAGCTTAGCTGCCACATAAAATAACTGGGGGGGGGGGGGGGAGGGGGTGAGGGGAGTTTGGCGGCGACAGGAAGTAACTGGGGTGGGGGCGCCGGGAGCTTGGCGGGCCGCAGGGAAGAGCTCTGCGGGCCGCATGTTTGAGACCCCTGCCCTAGACTGTGGTCCTGTAAAGGGGAGACCTCCATCCAAAAAGAGAAGCATCTGTAGTGAGGATCTTTGAGGGTGGGGGATGTGAGAATGGCACTCTCACAGACCTTCCGTGGGTCCTTCCACCACCTAAGAGAGACCAGAACTTTGAGGTACGGTACTGTGATGCATTTGGAGAGATTGCCTCTATTTGGGGTATAAACAGTCCTTAGTCACATATGAAGGCACCTGAGATGCATTCTTGTGTAAAGTGTGATGAACATGGAGGCAGGCATGTGGCCAGATGTGTCCTTGCAGTTGTTTGAGGGCTGCACTGTGTTGTTGAGCTTAGACTAGACAGAGTAGAAAATCTCTCCTTGGAGAGGTAGGCTTTAGTGGTTAGGAAGGGCTCCAATGTAGTCTATTCTTTGGACTGGGGTCAAAGTAGACTTCCAATTGGCACAGCAGGCTCAGGGACTGAAAGTCTTGGAGATTGCCTACTGGACTTCTAGGGCGGATTGATCCCTAAGGAGCCAGTTGTCCAGGGATGGGAATACTGTAATTGATGTAAATGTGTCATCATTGGTGAGAGAAGCTTTGTAAAGACCCTCAAGGCCATGAAATGACTGAAGGGAAGGACTCAGTATTGGAAGTCTGAAATGTAGGAAAGTGTTTGCATGATGGGTGGATAGCTACATGAAAGCAGGTGTCCTGAAGTCGAAGGGGGCAAAGCAGGCTCCCAGATCTAGGGATGGGATTACAGTGGCTAGCATCACCATTCTGAAGTGCTGCAAAAGGATAGAGGCGTTTAGGTTTCGGAGATCAGTGATAGGTCTCCATATGCCGCACTTCTTGGGACCGAGGAAATAGTTGGAATAGAACCTTCCGATGAGCTCTGGGGGAACCAGTTCAAATCGCCGCCAAGAGGAGGAGAGACTTGTTTTAAGAGCTTTTAGTGAGAGGGGCCCCTGAAGAGGGGCAGAAATGAGGGGAATAATATGAAAGTAGATGGAAGATCCATTTGGCACATGTTTCCAGGCAGGGAGGAAGTGGACAGAATTGTGCAGTGCAGGATCTCTGAAAGTAGGTTGCTCGAGGCCCTCAACCAAGATGTCAAAGCTGTTTCTTAGAGGGAGGTGCAGATGGTGTTGTTGTAGAAGGGGAAGGTCCCCTTTTCTGAGGTCTGAAAGTCTATGTTGGATGGTACTGAAACAGTCTAGAGCACTGTGACATTTGGGACCTACTAAACCATCTCTTTGTTGCAGAGAAATAAATTCCAATAGAATGTAAGGTTGACCTTGAGTCCTTCAGGATGTGGAGGAAGGTATCCATGTCAGCACTGAAGGGCTTGGCCCTTAAAAGGGAAGGTCTTCAACCATATTCTGCACCTCCTTTGGGAGACCAGAAGATTGGAACCATGATGCTCTCCTCGTAACTGCAGTCATGGTGGCAGTATTGAGGGCAGCCTAGAGGGAGGTTTTTTTGCTATCAACTGACCCTCCAAAATGAGGGCCTCAAACTGTTCCCTCTTGTCCTGTGGCAGATTTTCAATAAAATGTGTGAACTTGGAATAAGTGTTAAAATCATATTTTGCCAACAGGATGTGGTAAATTGCCACCCAAAATTGGAGGGTCCTCGAGTAGCAGCTTTTTCTACCCAGGAGATCTAGACATTTGGACTTGTCATAAAGAGAGGGTCCGGAGTGAGTCTGTCAATCTTTCATGCAGAAGTGGGAACAGGGTGGGAAAAGAAATGCTCCATTCCCTTAGCTGGAATGTACTGCTTTTTATCTGTCCACTTAAAAGTAGGCTGAATAGTGGCAGATGTTTTCCAGACTGTGAGAGCAGGTGATAACAGAGCCTAATTGATTGTGAGGGTGATCATCCCCTGAGGGTTGATTTAAAAGATGTTCACCAAGGAGTGCTGAGACTCCTGGATCTTAGAAATAACAGGAGTACTTGTGGCACCTTAGAGACTAACAAATTTATTAGAGCATAAGCTTTCGTGGGCTACAACCCACTTCTTCGGATGCATCGTGGGTTGTAGCCCACGAAAGCTTATGCTCTAATAAATTTGTTAGTCTCTAAGGTGCCACAAGTACTCCTGTTATTTTTGCGGATACAGACTAACACGGCTGCTACTCTGAAACCTGGATCTTAGAAGACTTTTCTGCACACTGCTTCTTGTGCAGTACTTGTCGCTAGGTACCAGAATCAGAGAACCTCTGCTGTACTCCTTGAGGGACACGGGGTCTCCTTAGAGTGGGATTTATGGGGTTTCTTGTTTCCCTGGAGTGAGAGAGAAGTGACTTCTTCTTAGATGTCCTAACTTCTGAAGGTGCTGCTGGAGCTGCAACAGGCACCAGAGTGGCCTGGAATATTGAGGCCGACGTAGTGGGGGATAAGCAGACCCCGCTGGGGATAGTGAGCATTCCATTAGAAGGAGCTTCAATCTAGACTCTGTCTTTTCAAGACCTGGTTTTAAACCCCATACAGACCTTACACTTTGACAGGATGTGGGTGTTTCCGAGGCAGTTTAAATGCCTGTCGATACAGGGGAAAGACCTGTGGCAGGTTTGTCAGAACTTAAATCCTGGAGTCTTCAGGCAGAGTGCTAAAGGATCAAAACCAAGGGTCCTAAAGAAAAAGAAATGGGGGTGGGGAATAACCCCCTTTCCAAACAAAACTGTGCTGAAACTAAAAGAGAAATATAGTAATTAAACAAAATAAAGAAAAAAAGAATGAGTTGCTATGTAAAGAAAGACAGGAAGCTGAGAGCAGCGAACACACAATTGCTTCATCTCAAGCCCCAGGCAACTGAGAAGGAACTGAGTGGTGGCGGGTCTTCATCTCTTTATTCCCTCTATAGATGCATGAGGCGCTGCTCTGTACAGTGCAGATCCATGGACAATTCTTTGCATTCTCCCTTTGAGAGGGCATGAGCACATCCTATGACGAAGCACCCACAGGGACATGTACTCGAAGAAGATGTTTATTGTTGTTTATTGAGTGTTACCTTTGTTTGTTCAAGTTCATTTTTGGTGCCATTTTCTAGCTTTCATGCCTGAGTTCCTTTATGAATTCTTGCAAACCACATGTTGCCTCTGAGCATGACAATATTGTGTGACTGGAGGTGGTCCTTGCTCTTTGTTCCTCTCTGCAATTCCACAATCTTTTTTTCCAGTTTGGTGTCTGGGAAATCTTCTCTTGCCAAGCTGTAAAGTAGTTTTGTAGACTTCTAGTCTTATTCCTCTCTGAAGTCGAATGAACCATTGTCTATGCCTTGGCTCCACAAACTCTTATTACTGATTTCTCCCCCTCACAATGAAATGTTAGCCTTGTGACAAAAGCCATTGGATGGATGAGACTTTTTAATTTTTTGATTGTTTGTTAATTTATCTCCTGGCAAAAATTCTGTAGGGTTTTTAAAAAGCAATAAAGAGTCCTGTGGCACCTTAAAGACTAACAGATGTATTGGAGCATAAGCTTTTGTGGGTGAATGCCCACTTCGTCAGACGCATGTAGGGTTTTTGTAGGTGATTGGATTCAATGTTAGACTCAATCATTTGTTTACACAGTGATGAAACCACTGAAAGATTTAGGCAGAAGTCTAAATGTCATGTAATCTGCCTGGTCCTTTTGTCACCTTACTATGTTTTGTCGTAGCACCAAGTACCCTAGTCATGGACCAAGCCCCTATTGTGCTAGGTCCCATACAAAAAGACGGTCCCTCCCCCAAGGAGTTTACAATCTAAGTGAGTTATCAGCATACTCAGAAATCCTGAGAGTATCTTTGGTTTCTTAAGGTATTTTCTGACATCTAGTAGAGGTGGGTGAGCAAACTCAGCAATGAATAAATGAACAATTTCAAAATTCCCAAATGTATTTGTTATTTAGAACTATTCACAATTTTCTTCTATGATTAATTCCTAGCCTGCAGATAATGAACTGCATGTAAACTATGAATATTCAAAACTGAATATTCAGACTAAGTTGGTTAGCTACCTAATCATATGGTCCTCTTCCTTTTCACCGATTGGGTGATTTACACAATAACTAATTCTAGTGCACAAATCAGCAATTTAAATTACATGCTGTTAGCTAGTTGTAAAATTCAAAGTTGCTTTCTGATATTTGAATATTCAAGCTTAAGTTTACATTTTGGAATTATTTACAGCAGGAAAGCTTGTTCACTAGAACATTTGCAGGAGGTAAACACAAAAGATGTGCACATATTAAGCAAACTTGTTTAAAAACTGGAATATTCACGGAATGTATTTTGCTTTATTTTTTCAACTCTAACTCTCAGAGACAGAACAGCATGATGAAGTGAAGTTAGGAGGCTACATGAATTTTACAATAAATTCGGCAGACAGCTCACTGGTATTTAAAATGTAGGTGAAAGCGGGAAAGGAATTTACAAAGTACTGATGTTTTTGGGAATCGGGGAATTATCTTTAATATTTTAAATTAACTAGTAATGCTTGTTACAGGTGTCAGATTGGCAGCCCTGGATTATGAAGTCTTCTCTTTTCCTACTGAACAGGTGCAGCATGGGCAGAGGCACAGTACAAGTTTCCATACAAAGTGGAATTCCAATGTCTGTCTAACCTGAAAGTAGAGCCCACCTTTAAACATGAGAAGGTCTGTTTCCATGACACTTGAGACAGCCAGTTACATAGGCTGTTAGATAGCGCCAACTGCAATGTGGACATTTGGCCACTAGGAACTAGATTGAGACTAGCCAATTACGGTATTTCATTTACTTCGTCTTCTGATTTCAGGAGAGGGGATGCCAGGTGGGACCCTTGCTTCCCCCATGTTATGAGTCTTCCGGAACATGTGTTTACCCCACGACCCTCACTGAAGGAGTTGCAATTCCAGCTCCTGCTACAACACAGTTTGACAATTGTGGCCTGGGGGTCTGATCCAAGACCCATTCAATTCAATGGAAAGACTCAATACACTTTGGATCAGATTGAGTGACTTGGATCAAAGGGAATCTGTAAAAGAGCTGAGAGACTAATGTTCATGAGTTACCAACTCTTTCTTCTCCACTCAAAGCGCAGAAGTAATTTCAATTAGTCCCTAAAAAACTGACCCTTCTGGCCACAAAATATCTCAAAGTGAGTTGCTTTATTTGCTACACAGAAACAGTTTATTTGTTCCTCCTAACATCTTCACTGGATCAATATAAATATCATTCCCCAAGTCTGCAAGCAAGCAGACCACAGAAAGATGAGTAATGTCTTCCCTTATATTGCTCAGCTTTTCATTTCAGTCTCTCTACCTTTTGTGTGTGTTACAAATAAATGCCCATTTCTTGTATAGTATATTAATAAGCAGAGTCTTCTCACTTATATTTAGCTTGAGATAAGTGATTGCATTGACGCAGTAAAGTATGTGAGACATTTCTTCTCTTTCTCTCACTCTCTTGCTCTTTAAACCTTGAAGAAATCTCCTTTAGGGTAAAGATACCGGCAGCCTTCAAATACCTTAAAGTATAGTATCTGTATATCTCAGACACACTATAATGGCTGAAAAAAACAAAAACACTTCCACATTAAAAGTTCAAATAAGCTTTAAACAGAGGCCAAAGGCCTTCAGCAGCTGTTAATCTGTCTATGGCTAAGAAAAATCTAGAGTATTTTGTGGCACTGCCTAACAGGCATATGTGCCATCATTCCACTTTCCCCGGAGGTGTTCAACCCCGGCTCCACCCTAGTCCCTACCCTCACTCTACCCTCTCCCCCCAAGGCCCCACCCTGCCTTTTCCTGCCCCCGTGCTCCCTGCCCTCACTCCTCCCCTCAGCGCCTCCTGCACACCGCTAAACAGCTGATCCACGGCAGGGGGGAGTCACTGATCGGCGGGGCCCACTGGCAGGTGGGAGGACTGGGGGGAAGGAGGAAGGAGCTGATCAGTGTGGCTGCTGGTGGGAGCTCAGCACCCACTATTTTTTCCCCCATGGGTGCTCCAGCCCCAGAGCACCCACGGAGTCGGCGCCTATGCCAACAGGTTTGGTCTCCCTTTGCTTCCTACAGTGTCTGACCTTCATTTAACTTTCTACAATGTTTTCCTGTTTAAAATCAGATGAAAAATAGCCATTTTCTCAATGTGGTCTGAGAGAAACTGTTTGTAATATGCCTGGTCTGGACTTTCTTCCCAGCATCTACACACTGCATAGTCTTCCAGTTTTATCCACCAATTTCAACAAGTGTTTCACTTTTTCCATTAAGGAGTCTGCTATCAGTGTCAGAATTTCCCACCTTCCACCAATCTAAACCTCAGTATGAAGTTTTATCTTTAACAGTGCAATTACCCTCCCCCCTTTCAGTAGTGCCTCAGGGAGTCAGGAAGTGCCATGTGGATAACTATATTTATTATTTTACTATTTCCTGTAACATATCTGGCTGTGGCATATACCCTAGGTGGTTTACACAGAAAAATCAAATTGCGAACACAATAAAACTGTTAATCAAATGATAAACACAATAAATGTGTTTTCCATCTTGTCTTGAAGGTTCCCTAGACTCATATGCTGACAGACTGCAAAAGGGAGTGACTCACACTGATGGTGACCCTCACTTGAGAAAGCCGACAACGGAGAGGGATATTAAATTGGTCCAAAGAAAGCCCTTCCCTGACATCATAAAGTCATGGGGTAAAGAGTAAGAGGCAACATCTTAGATCAGTGGCTCTCAATCAGAGGTCTGGGGTCCACAAGCAGGTTTCAGGAAGTCCACCAAGCATGGCCAGAGTTAGACTCGCTAGGGCCCAGGGCAGAAAGCCGAAGCCCCGCTACACAAGACTGCAGCCAGGGCCACAACCCCCACCATCCGGGGCTGAAGCCAAACCTGAGCAATTTTGCTTCACATGGGCATGGGATCCCAGGCAATTGTCCTGCTTGCTACCACCTAACACCAGTCCTGGCTTTTATATACAGAAAAACTCCTGGGACAGGGAGCTTTAATAGCATGTTGCGGGGGCCTCAGAAAGAAAAAGCTTGAGAACCCCTTTCTTAGATCATACAGGTATTTAAAGATCTCCCCCCCACCCCCAATTCCATGAATTGCACCCAGTGGCAAACAGAAAGCCAATGCAGAAACTCGTGCAAAAAAGTGCTCTATATTCAACCCAATGCATATCACTCTGCTCCATTTTCACCTTATTATGTCCATTATATTTTCCTCTGCTGTCCTCCAGTCCTTTTACCACAGTCCCCTCTTACCTGAAGGCAAACCAAATAAATGTTAAAGTGTGAGTTGCACTTTGAAACCAACATTTCAAGCGGATTCAAAATATAGCAAAATAACTTAGCCTGTCCTGTTTCTTGCATTACATCTTCTACTGTGTAAATCCAATGGAGATATCCCTGCATGTTTTAAACTCCCATGAAAGTAGCAACAGTTGACAGGGCCGGTGCAAGGAAGTTTCACGCCCTAGGCGAAAAGCTTCCACCTTGTGCCACCCCCCAACCCAGCTAACCCCGCCCGTCCTGCCCCCCACAGCAGCTACGGCCCCCCTGCAGCTAACCCCGCCCGGGGAGCCCCCCCTCCACAGCAGCTAACCCCGCCCGGGGAGCCCCCCCCACCTGGGGAGCCCCCCCTCTGCAGCAGCTAACCCTACCCGGGGAGCCCCCCCCGCGGAAGCTAACCCTGCCCGGGGAGCCCACCCCAGCTCACTTCCGCTCCACCTCCTCCACTGAGCACGCCGGCGCCGCTCTAATTCTCTTCCCCTCCCAGGCTTGCGGCGCTGATTGGAGGAGAATTAGAGCGGGGGCTGTGTGCTCAGTGGAGGAGGCAGAGTGGAGGTGATCTGGGGCAGGGAGCGGTTCCCCTGTGCACCCCCCGCTGTTACTGCGGGCGGCCCTCCCCGCGCCCCCCCCCCCCCGCCCCCACTCACCTCCACTCCATCTCCTCGCCTGAGCAGGCTTTTAGGCGCCCTCAACCACTAGGCGCCCTAGGCGGCCGCCTAGTTCGCCTAGTGGTTGCACCGGCCCTGACGATTGAGCACTACTGCCCTAAATGTCCCTTCCAAGTGAGGAGAGGATTCTGCTCAGACAGATCTCTCAGAGGTGGAGATTATAAAGAGATATTATGCTCAAAAGGAGTATGACAGAAATATTCAATAAATATGCAGACATGTTGCATGGAGAACCTTCTGTACAATGGTGTGATACTAATGAAGTGTTCTGCTTGCTCAGCAGATGATTCAAATGGCACAATAAGGGCTATCGTTTTCCCTCCATCCTTTCTTTGTAGAGGTTCCCATCATGTTCTGATTAGACCACTTGATGGTTGTTTTCTAACACCACTGAATCAACAATAGGATGTCAGATGCCCCAGTACAGGTACCAGCCTAGAGCCTAGCCCTTATCCTGGTGAATCAATGGGAGTCTTGCCCTTGACTTCAATGGCATCCTGATGCAACTTTAAATAATAGGCAAAATATTCAAATGGGTTCCATAATACAATTTGCTATGTTAGTTAACTTCCTGTTTCTCCACATACAGTAGATCTATTTTTACTCTATGTAACACTAGGTTTATGTGCAGCAGTTAACATTCATTCAGAATTAAGTCGAATGCAATACCCAATGCATGCATATGTTTATTTATTCATATTTAAAGACTGTTAAATTAATCTCACTGAAATTACTGCATGCTACCAGGCACAATTACTATAATTTATTAGGTTAATTTCAGTATTTTATTTAATTCTGATGTAACCTTGAAGAAAGTGTATATTGCTTTTGGAATGCACCCATAAAATATTTTTAATGTTATTAATTCAGTATAGCTGTTTAGAATGCAAAGTCTATGGCAATTGTTTAAAAGGCAGCAACTTCATTACAAAGATACAGCCCACAATGTTGTCTGTCATAGATAAAGCAGTCTCATCTAGTCAGAGATTGCTAAAAACTCTCAGCACAGCAAGCTGAGTGGATGGAGGGCTATAGGCGGACAAAGATTCTGAAAGCATGATCCAAAGCACAGCAAGGTAAATGGAAAGATTCACATTGACTTCAGTGGGAGCATGTGCAGGTCCTTGGACCACACTTTTAGTTAGAGAAAATAGTTCAGTAAGTCTCATTTTCCCTTTCATTCAGAGCCACCCTCTGGCCGCCACCACCTCTCCTCCAAACTGATATGGGGAAAACTAGAAATGTAAAGGAGAATCTCAGCTTTATTTTTTTCCCCAAAGGGAAGTTTTTAGTCCTTTTCCTTGCAAATATGAGTGAGTAGTCAGCAGCATGGACCAACCTCAGGACCTCTGCCTGTTACAAGTTTGAGTCTGCTACAGCCTTGAGCTATGTGGTCCAGCCACCAGAAGGAGACAGAGCCACTCTGAGAATGCATGTGTTTCACTAGGATTACAAGGAATGCACATCTGGTCAGGAGGCTAGAGGTGTGGGAGCTAATGATGGGATCCACAAAGAGACTTAGGTGTTCAACACAGTGGGCTGGTCTACACTGGGGGGGGGTCGATGTAAGATATGCAACTTCAGCTACGGGAATAGCGTAGCTGAAGTCGACGTATCTTATTTCGACTTACCTCGGGTCCTCTCACAGCGCGGGATCGACGGACCCGGCTCCCCCGTCGACTCCGCTACCGCCGCTCGCCCTGGTGGAGTTCCGGAATCGACGGGAGCGCGTTCGGGGATCGATATATCGCGTCTAGACGAGATGCGATATACCGATCCCCGATAGATCGATTACTACCCGCCGATTCGGCAGGTAGTCTGGACGTACCCAGTGTCATGGCACCTTTTAAGCACCTAGAAAAAAAAATCACAGGAACAATATTGTGATCTACAAAGCCCAGTTAGGCACCTACACTCCCCATGCAGTGAATAGGGAGAGACAGGTGCCTTAAAATGCAAACTACGAAAGCCAGCATGTAGGTATGGAGCTGCCTCAGATGCAGACAAGAGGGCATGCTAAACCTTGTCCCTCTCATGCAGATAGGGAAGCCCTTATCTCTGCTAGTGATCCACAAATGGGAACTTGCTGCCTGGAGTCATGCAGCTTAGACACTTAAGCCACTTCTCGGGGGAATGAGTTAGGTGCCTGCCTTGCTCCACACAAAAAGAGAGGAGGCAGCAGCTCCATGCAAAACAAGCAGAAACAGTAGATGGTGGTAGTGCCCACATTATAACTTTTAGGCCAGTGGTTACAGCACATGCTTAGGATGTGGGAGACCCTGGCTCAATTCCCACTCTCTGCCAGGGGTCTCCCACCTCTCAGAAGAGGACTCTAACCCTTTAACTATGGGCTATTTTGATATGGGACTGCCTTAGTCTCTCCTGTTGAAGCTGTTCCACTACAAATAAATAATGAAAGACTGGTTGGAGCAGGAGTACTAGACGCAGGGTCTCCCACCTCCCAGGGGGGAGCCTTAACTGTTGGACTACAGAATCATATTCTCTCGCTTTCTCAGGCCCAGTAACTTTCTTCTGTGGATAAATACTTAAATAGTCACTGGGAGTGAGAGACACAGAGTAAGATTTTTAATGGGACCCCATCTAGGAGCAGGGCCGGCTCTGGCTTTTTGGCCGCCCCAAGCAAAAAAAAAAAAAAAAACCTGCGGTGTGGCCGGAGCGTGGGAGCAGGGGGACCAGCTGGGGGGGGGGGGCGGAGGAGGGAGCAGGCGGGAGAGAGAGAGAAGGGGGCGGCCAGGGCTACAGCAGGGGCGCTGCCACGCGGCCCCTTCCGCTGCGCCGCCTCCTGCCGCCTGCCGCGAGGGCTCTGCTCCAGTCGGCGGGGAGGGAAGGAAGAGGACTGCACTGCAGGGCGCTCTGGTTCTCTGCGCCGCCGCCCCCGACAGGGGGGCCGGAGCGGAACAACAACAACAAAAAAAGCGGCCATGCCGCCCTAGGATTGGGCAGAATGCTGCCTCGAACAATCTGCCGCCCCAAGCACCAGCTTGCTCAGCTGGTGCCTGGAGCCGGCCCTGTCTCGGAGTTGTGCTCAGAGGCAGCTTCTGGGTGAGGCCCAACCCATGATTTAGGTGGCTGAACGCTCATCTTTCTCCAGTTCATGAATTGTTCTGGGGCTTAGGTGGGAGATAGGTATCCAGGCACCTAGAGGGAAACAGAAGTGCCCATGCCTAAAACTTAGGCAACTAGAGAACTTTTGCCATAGAAAGTTACACGCAAAGTGAGTTTAGCCTCCTAACAGGGTTAGGTGGCAACCAAGCAGAAGTTTCATGGATCGCAATGGAGCTGCTCACAGGGACTTAGGACTAACTCTGGAGTTTAGGCACCTAAGTTGCTTTGTTGATCAAACCCTAAGTCCTCCTCCCTTCCACTTACCACACTCACTTTGAAATGAGTCATTTCAGTGTAGAGTATGTCCCCAATAATCACCGCACAATCCTCTGAAAAACCTTTAGGATGCCTCTGGATATTTGGACTGGAATAGGTTAGCTTGTGGGAGAGTGTAGCAAAGCAACTGTATGACTGTGGTAGCACAGGCAGCAGCAGCACAGCCTAGCCACCCCGTGTACATACCCAAAGAGTCTGGGCAGGTTC